>NW_011338657.1:0-3309 GCF_000735185.1 Notothenia coriiceps
AACACATTCAATGTTTATTTATTGTAAAAGCAATGGGGCTATTTTAATCACACTCTCTCTCTCTCACACACACACACACACACACACACACACACACACACACACACACACACACACACACACACACACACACACACACACACACACACACACACACACACACCCCCCACCACACACACACTTCTCCGCCTCATTCTGTTTTCATTTACTCGTTCGTTATCTGACCAGCTTCAATCTTGTAGGCTACTCACTTCGTTTCTTGTAGCCCTCGAAAGGGTTTTGGAGGTTGATGCCTAGGTGAACGTCAGTTGTTTGGCTTTCTTGTCCGCAGCAGCAGAAAGCATTTTCGAATGTTTGAATGAATCAAAGTGGGTCGTCACCGTCGATTTTCTCTTATGCTCCAACACACAGTTGCACGGGGTGCAGAATAGTTTCCCCCCACTTTTGGCCCGGTCTTTAGTAGAAATGTTCGTCGGTAAATTAGATGGATTAGATATTTTCATCTTGGTGTTTTCTCTATCGTGTGAGCTCCACACGTTCACTCTACGGTGTTGTTTACCTTCTGTGATGCGCGAGCTGATGACGTCGTGTCATCATCACTACTTCACGTCAAGACGAGTTAACTTTTCTTTTTTTTTACTTTGTGTGGAAAATGTGGAGATTATGCGGCCTTTTAAAAATCTGTGCCATTTTGCTGACTATGCGGTAAATTCTGCGGTAAATTGCGTTTTTCTGGAGGGTCTAATGTACACCTAGGTTGACGAAAGAATGACAACGACCTCATATCAGTTTGACTTTTTAATGAACAACGGAAACGATTAAGCAAAACGAACAGGAACGATTGAACAAAACCTCATTAGCCGCTAAAATATAGGGCTATTACAAAACACCTGTAACATCTGTAGCCCGTTTTAACAAAAGGCTACATGGCATCAAATTCACCATGTAGGGCTTCCAGGTAACTTTTTACTTTCTCCTTATTTTCATTGCGGCAAAGTCCTCTTCTGCCGAGCTGAAATGAAACGTGTCCAAGGTGTCTCTGCAGCTTGCAATACGTATAAGCCACGTCACTCTCTCCTCCTCCAGACGTCTCCACAGTGATGCCTTCACACGATTCTGCAGGGAGAAGCCCCTCTCTGCTGGCACGCTTGACACGGGCAGAACACGGGCAATTTTAGCCAGTGTAGCTCAGTCAGGGTACGGCTCGCTGAACTCACAAATGAGCACTTTGCAAGCTGTCGCAAAAGTGAAACCCCCGTGGAGCCACTGCATCTCGTCGGGCGAGCTTCACATCAATGAGAAACATGTCTAGGGATAGCCTACGTTATCTAAGTTTTGTATGAGTATTATTACCGGACATTTTGATCAGCAGGTTTTGAATTTACCGCTTTTTTAATACATTTTTCCAGCTTAAAAAACTGTAATTACCGGCTAACGGGAACCCTGATAGAAATACTATGCTCTCAGAAGTATTCATTTCAAAATGCAGTTAAAATAATCAAATGTACGGCAGTATCATCTGGGTCAAAAGTGGACTGAAGCATAACAGCAGTCTTTCCTAAAAGTAAATATGGCTTTTGATCCCAAATCTTAGGTACGTTAAAGGCTCCTGAACATATCGAGACTGAATCCTGTTGTTTCTGATTGTAATGCTTGTCCTGTCAGCACCTGTTGGCTCTTGTTATGTCATTATTTATATATATATGAGACATTTGATACTCTTCAGCTCCTGTAAGCAGCAGGATTAGTTTCCTCTAGAGATGAATCTTCTTACGGGGAAACTAATCCCTGCGTTGTATCAGAGTGTGTGTGGTTCCATGTGAGACGTTTGTTCCCCGTCATGCTGAATGAAACACTTCTCGTTCTGTTTGTGAAGGTGATCTGTAAGTCTGACGCGCCGACAGGAGACGTTCTGCTGGACGAGGCTCTGAAGCACATCAAGGACACGCAGCCTCCAGAGACCGTGCAGAGCTGGATAGAGCTGCTCAGCGGTGGGGAAACACCACTTTACCGTAGATGATAATCATATTAACATGAAGACCCTCCTCAAAACCCACCTGTTCAGATCAGCCTCCTCGCTGTGGTGCTACACGGTCCTTTTGTGCTGTCTGAAACCGTTCCATAGAATATTTATGAATTGTAAGGTGTCCTTGGGTGCTTTGAAAGGCGCCTCTAACTATAATTTATTATTATTATATTAACATTGTATAGACATGTGGGTGACGTGTTTTCACTTTGAGAGCTGTGACATTTTAGAAACCTTTTTTTTTGTTGCTTTTTGGGGAATTTATAGAAGACAAGAAATTAAGAAAAAGAAGACACTGATATTTTAGCAGTTTTTATTTAATGTATATTTGGTAGAGATTAATAAAATAGACTTTAAATGCATTTATCCTATGCAATGTATCAGGATCAAAGTACTGTATGTATAATCCAAATAAAATAACTATATATATGTAAAGTTAAACATGCCAAAAAAGATTTCAAAAACGCAATTAAAATATTTGTTATAAGAAGTTCAAGTACAAATGTGCAATACAAATTAAATAAATAGAATACATGAATTAGAATATATATACACAGTGGTTTATGAGTATTAATAAGATATGTATGCAATTTGAAAGGCAGGTTTGGCTGCTGATGGTGCCGTGTTCATTTCGTCAACGAGAACAATGACGAGATTTAAAAATATGCATAAATAAATAAATGTTAACTGATAAAATAAGATATAAATGAACCACAAAAATAAAACAAGTTAGCCTACATTTATTTGTTATTGGCTATGGTAGGTTATTGGTTATGTTCACATACTTATTTGATTATTAAAATGCAAACCGATCTTTTTCACATGGGTGTTTTAGAGTTGTATCCCCTAGATCAGTCTCTAGTAATTGGGCGCTCAAAGTGCACCAGATTGAAGCATTTTACTTTAAAAAAGTGCTTTCTAATGCCGGCTCTGGGCTTAAATGATGGGTACCATCATGAACCGGGCCCCCCGACACAATGCACACGGTCTGGAGCTCGCTGGGGTCCCGCAAACGCTTTAATCACACTTTTGTCCATTTTGCCCATCAGTTTGTTAACGAAGTGGACGCGGCCACTGTTTCGCCCCTAAAAGTGCTTTCTAATGCCGGCTCTGGGCTTAAATGATGGGTACCATCATGAACCGGGCCCCCCGACACAATGCACACGGTCTGGAGCTCGCTGGGGTCCCGCAAACGCTTTAATCACACTTTTGTCCATTTTGCCCATCAGTTTGTTAACGAAGTGGACGCGGCCACTGTTTCGCCCCTAAAAGTGCTTTCTAAT
>NW_011338658.1:0-2289 GCF_000735185.1 Notothenia coriiceps
ACTCCTCCATCGCTACACCCCAGCCAGAGCTTTAAGGTCGGCTGACCAGCTGCTGCTGATAGTGCCCAAGACCAGGCTCAAAACCCGAGGGCACCGAGCCTTCGCAGCAGCTGGCCCCAGGCTCTGGAACACTCTGCCCCTCCATGTGAGGTCGGCCCAGACCCTGGGGGTTTTTAAATCTACACTAAAGACTCACTTCTTCTCCCTGGCCTTTTAGTCAGAGCTGAGCACGACACCTGACTATTCCCTGTGCTTTTTATATTTCTGTTGTAAATTATTGTCTTTTATTGTGATTGTAGTAATGTGTTTTTATTACATGTACAGCACTTTGGCTCGACCAAAAATCACTTTTAAATGTGCTCTATAAATAAAACTTGATTTGATTTGATACGAAAGAGAGAAGTAGCAGATACAACCCGTTTGCGTTCTCGTGTAAACAGCACCTTAAACATCTAAAGCACTAAAATGCAACACGTATATTAATGCAGAAGTCATTTTAATTACAGCAAAGCATAAATGTAATAATAAAGCATGGAGCGTGGAGGGAAAGTCCCTATCGTTTGGATTGTAGCTTTTGCAGAACATTTACATGCACACAAACGTATATAACACACTACAGGAGAGGGATAACCCCAAAGGGCCTCTTTAAGAGAAGGATCTGAATACGTTTCCCACCACTACACTAATTATTAAGTAGTGAAAAAGCAAGGCAACGCTCCTCCTGAGGGGGAAGATGAAGGTTAGGAGTGCAGCGTAAAATATGCAACATCAAGTATCAATTACACATGAAAAGGGCCAGGTGTAAGAGGACAAGTTGTTTCATCAGCTTCTGATCAATAAAACAGAAATTGTTCCCGGTCTCTTTCCCTTTCTGTTTCTCATCACCAAACACATTAAAGGGTTTTGTTATTTCAAATTAAAAAAGCACTTCCTCCGGAGGTTGTTTTTGTTCTGCGAGTTAGAAAAAAACGAACTGTTATGATGGATTTTTGTTATTTTCCAGCCGGTCCCCTCAGAGAAATCACCACTTGTGTAAAACCTCTGATTCATTCCATATTCGCTGACATTTCCCCAAATGCAACACATGCTAAAGATCGCTGAGCAGAATGGCCATTAGCCTGGTTTTGAAGCGAAAAACAATCACTCACAGCCAGGTGACACCGCTGCTGGAAAATCACTCATTTTGGGGAAATTGTTACACAGAAGCTTCTGAACGCCTCCATTTGGTCACAGCAGCGTTTAGGTAGGGACTCATGCAGCTCGAAAAGTAACTTTTTATCCAGTCATTTGAATAAAATCAATGCGAAAGATATGATGTAATCACTAGTCGTCCACTTCTTTACTATATATCTCATTATTGTTCATTTGAAACATACATTATTCATGAGTTTGTACTGAGTGCTTAGTTTGAGGGATCTATCCACCCATAAAACTGCATCTTATAGCTGTGGTCAAAATGTAATTAGAAATGTGAAGATTGCTATTTTTAAAGGATTACTGAAAGGTGGGGTAGGTAATTTATTTCAGAAACACTTTGTTATATTCCATGGAATGCTCTTAACATCCCGATAGCAATGAATATCTTAAAGGTGACCGATCATGCAAAATGCACTTTTGTACATCTTTTTATTTTTTCCTCGATACCCAAATCTCTTAAAAAGGGGCTGCAACGGATCTGATACAGACTGATCCAGATTTGAACACTTCTATGACATCACAGAAGTGGCGCTATGGCTATTGGGCCAACTCCACCAATCAGGAGGAGACAGCCACGGACATTGCCGTTGGAAAGCGCTGGAGACGCTGTAGTACATATGCCAGGCCTGTAGATGGTGCTGTTCTAACAGAATCAGCCCGTGCAAAGACAGTGTTAAATAGAGCGAAATAAAGAATGGCTAAAATGCATGATCTGTTTGGTATTTTGAAAAATAAAAAGTATAAATATGCCTTATATAGGTATGGTCCTACAATATATTATTCAAATATAGCATGATAGGTCCACTTTAAATGCTTTGACAAAAAATCCATTAAAACATATCATCTGTGGAAGCCGTGGCGCTGTAAAAAGCACGACCAATCATCTGAGCCGGCCCGGCTAAAGTAACTGGATGGCCTACCTGCCTGTCAGCCTTCTATCTGTGCACAAACTTATCTCGTGTCCTCATTGGTCATGTGCACGTTCGTGTGTGTTGGAGGAGGGGCTCTGGAAGGAAGGGGCAGATTTTTTCCGATTGTGTATTTTCAAATTCTAGCACACTCGAGCTGGTTTCTCCATTCTTACCTACCCTA
>NW_011338659.1:0-1579 GCF_000735185.1 Notothenia coriiceps
CTTTGACACACAGGAAGCCAGTGTAAAGACTTCAGAACAGGAGTGATGTGATCCACTTTCTTAGTGTTAGTGAGGACTCGAGCAGCGGTGTTCTGAATCACATTAACTAAAGGTGTGCGGCTGCTGCTGTGAGGAAATATCTGCCTGAAATTACAATGGGCTTTAATGGAGACATGTTGAACGTTTTTGTCACTTCATGCCCTCAAGAGGCACTTTGTTTAATTATTTTGCTTAATTATTTGTCATTTTTCAAGCTACGGGATGTTTTCCTACGTTTGTCATGAAAAATTATGTCTCAGAAATGTAGGATTTGGGAATTATGGCAGTTTAAAAAAAATATATGAAGGCAAATTTCAAACTGTCCTCCACTCTAACTCTGACATCACGCACTCTGCCTTAACGAGCTGCGCAATGTTAAAGTTCAAATGTTAAAAATGTGATGAATTATGGGATGTATCTCTGGAATTATGAAAGTTATGAATGAGAAAAGTAATAGCCATCGATTCCCGACCGAGTTGAACGTTTTGATGTTTGAACGGAGTTTCTGCGATGTTCAATGCGGGAGAAGAAGTGCGGCAAAATAAGTCGGCGGAATAATAAACTTTTCGTCCGTAGAAGAACAGTTAAATTGGAATGCTGTTAACAGCATTCCAACTAAATAAGGAATTCTCTTATTGTGATAACTCTATTTGTGTGCATGCATGTATGATGAAATTACCACAAAACGTGCTATAAATTGTATAGTTTTTATAACTATATCTTGATAAAATATTTTGGCTTTATATAGCCCAGCCGGAAAATTCCACGTCTTCTTTTCCATTTGAACACAGTGATTTTCAGGGAGGTTGAGTTGTGTGGGGGAAACGGATCCAAAACGGTTGGAATGCAGCATCATCATATTACATAGTAATATGGATTACTAGGGGGTTTAAGAAAAAGGGCTACAAGTTGAGTTTGTATCTGTTTGGTGTTCACAGGCATGGATGAGCTGATGGAAGTGTCTTTCTCCCCCATTGCTGCCTCCGGGAAGCCCCTGTCCCGCTGCGGGAAGTGCCATCGCTTCATGAAGTACATCCAGGTGAGCAGAAACGGTGTCATCATCAGAAAGCATGCTTGCACATTTCAGAAAGTCTCACATTGGCCCTTTTTAACATTTGAAGAATACACATACAAAACAGGGCGCCTATTTAAGGTGTGGCAGAGCAATATGAGCATAAAACTAAATCTACATATTTCACGGTATTTTTTTAGATTACAATATTCTTTACGATATAATGAAATACTTAAAATTATACAATTATGAATGCATGAACATAAGTATTTGGGTTTTCCACTTTAGCATACACACAACAGTTTGCCTACAAATGTTCCAAAATGAAGTAAAAATCATCTCTTACTTTAGTTTGTGAACAACAAAGTAAAACCAACCACAGATCTAAAGGAATATGTCAAACAGCTGCCATATATTAAAAAGTGAGTTTCTTTTACCCTTAAAAATACACACACACACACACACACACACACACACACACACACACACACACACACACACACTCCTTTCTGGACCACATGATGTCTG
>NW_011338660.1:0-2577 GCF_000735185.1 Notothenia coriiceps
ACAAATAAACACCAAATCTATCTTCATATACAAATACCACGAGGGGCAACTCAGGCCACGTGATTAACAGAACCTCACCTCCATCTAGTTCTGCCAGTCAAACTCTGCGAAGTCTCTGATGAAAGAAATTACGCGTGGATTCATATCCGACGTCTTTCGCTTCACATTTCTTCCTGTTTTCCGGCTTGTCTGGGCCTTGGCACTGCATTTGCTGGAGTCAGGATTTATCCTGACAAGGAACCTAATAAAAACAAATGTAAGTAAATATTTATAATCACCTGGCCGGTTGAAAGAGCACATCATGTTTACAGGAGTTCTCTTAGGGCAGATCAACAAGTTTATAGAAATATCAAATGTATTTGATAATTATAGGGCAAAATCACTTGTGCTGGTTGGAGTCTTGATAAAAAGAAGTCCTATTCTTGTATTGCCTTACATCACAAAAATGTCCATGGTGGATATTTCCTCCACTTAATAACACCAGTGTATGCATTTGCTAGACAAATGTATTTTTTCCCGTTTGTCTGTATGATTATGTGTTTTCATCTTTGGATACAAATTCATATTCTTTCACCATGAAGACATTTTCATGATGTTTTCCTAATGCCATAGGGCCCTATGTTAACCTAACTTGTTTTATTTGCTTACCTCATAGTAATTGTACAATGTAAAATAAGTGATGTACAATATATATTGTGAGCAATAATACCTCTGAACTCCAGCGTTGTGACTGCTTCCACCTCATATTCAATGTTGAAAACATAGAAACTGGCGAACAACACAGCCAAGGCAGTTGTAAAATCCGGCATGGGAGGTGAAAGTGGGATAGCAACACGCCCCTCTATGGACAGCATCCACTTGTTTGCAGACCACATAGTGTCTCCTGCAATAATCAAACATAAAACAACAATTATATTAGAATACAGTAATGTCTGGAGACCCTTCTCACTTTTGTCCTGTGCGGAATTGAAAAGGGACCCAATGACATCTTTGAAATGTTCACAATCACAAGAGTTGATTGTACCTGACTGTATTTGCTATGTCCACTTAATTGCATTTATCTTTAAAATACTATTTTTATTGAATGAGAGTTTTACCTAGCACAATGAGCCTCGGGGTGGAGGGAAGGGAGAGCTGGGCCTCGGCATCGGCAGGAGTTGTAGTCACCTATGAGTATTATAATTTAGATGAACAAAAGGCATAGAAAAACCCTCCCAAGCAATTAGTCTGTAACTTTCTGTGGTTTAATAGTCATTTATTCTTCTTCAGCGTGGTCTCAAAATGATCATCTGTCAATAATGTGCAGGACAACAAGCAATACATAAAAACAAATGAATGCATATTTTAGGGCCTCTGTTTAGAGTGCAGAAGAATCCAAATGTGTATACATAAACCTATATGACTGCAGGGTAGAGAGCACTTATTACAGAATAATTACCTACACAGTAAACAGTTAGATTGCAATTATAAATGTTCACAATTCGATCAGACTTTCATTGCACGATCATCTGTTAAACCCAAGATGTTACCTATGTTATGCCTACTCTACAAGATGAAAAACGGAATTGAAAGGAGGTTGAAATACTGCACTGTTGCCAGGGCCAAGTGTTCACAACAAATAAGTACCCTTTACAGCATGATTTCTAGAAGATAAATAGTGACAAAAAAAACTTACATCAGCAAGTAGAAAAAGCTGCCTGGATACTTCTGGGTTATAGCTTTTGCTACTGCTATACAGTCTGTGCGTGTCGGGTTCAAGGAGTGTTCTCTCATGGAATCAACAGTGACTCTCACCATGAGCCTGCGATCTTCTGCCTCTGGCCTCTTACCAGCATCGATGGCTTTTTGGAGAGTGGGCCTTGTTTTGTCCCATGGCACCTGGAACCTGTCCAACCAAATACTGTTCTCACACGGGCTGATTATTTGACTGGGGTAAGACACAGTGCTGGAGGAACAATAGTTTCTGCCTCAGGTGAAGAGGGGGCCAACTGGGGACTTGTTGGATCTGCATAATTGTGGAATTTGTTTTAATTGTGGAATTAGTTTTAATTGTGGAATTTTTTAACACCTTTAATTTTTTTGTTATTATTTGTTACATTAAAGGTGGGGTACGTAATTTTGGAGAAACCAGCTCGAGTGATAAGTTTGTGCACAGATGGAAGGCTGACAGGCAGGTAGGCCATCCAGTTATTTTAGCCAGGCCGGCTAAAATGATTGATCGTGCTTTTTACAGTACTACACCTTCCACAGATGAGATTTTTTAATGGATTTTTTGTCAAAGCACTTAACGATATTCATTGCTATCGGGATGTTAAGAGCATATGGAATATAACAAAAACTGTATCTCGAGCTGGTTTCTCAAACTTACCTACCCCACCTTTAAGCTGTCTTTTGCTCTTTTTATTGCTATAACTACTGTAAATTTGGCCTCTGTGGGACGAATAAAGGTATTCTGAAACAAATTAATATAACTACAGAAGAAAAAGTAGTTAATACCTTAATAGTGAGAAAATATTTTTGCAATGTTAATGGAATCATTATAATCAAGATAAAATCAACATATTCCACATTTACATA
>NW_011338661.1:0-1718 GCF_000735185.1 Notothenia coriiceps
ACGTTACGTCACTATACTTACGTTACGTCACTATACCCAAGAAGTAAACAATGGAAAAAGAGAAATCTCCAACGAGGCGTTCTGGGGCAGCATAGACAGATCTTTTCTGTGTTAGAGTTTTACTCGCTACAGGGTGTACTTTGATGGTTTGTGACTCTGCAGACCGTTTACATGCAGGAAAAGCTAGATAACACAAGGGGACGGGTAATAACCAGAAAGCATGACATGGGACCTTTAAATAAAGTGGCTATAATCAATATGTCTGAATCTGCAGCTCCTCTTGGCATCACAGAGCTTTACTGTGACTTCAACACAAATGTACTGGTGAATATGGTTTCCTATGGGAGAGGATTAGAGTTCAAAAGGATTATATCACCTGCAATGTGTTGGAGCGCTAGCTAATAGAAGCACGAGTGTTACATACTGATGTCATCATGTTGCAGGAAACTCCGTTCTGGGGGGAACTTTGGGATCTTAGTCTTTGCAGACCATTTACATACACACAAACTATATAACGCACTACAGGGAAGAGAACACCCCCAAAAGCAGAATAGGTCCTATCGGATTATTTTTTAAATTCTCTCTCTTGTTTTCTTTATTCAGTCTTCTACGTTCCCCTCTTCATCCCGCTTTCTGTGTCACACATGCTCAGATGTATCAGTATTAATCATTATTAGGATTTTGTACAGTTGCAACATGTTTCTCCTCAGTTCCCTGAATCATATCTATAAATAATGTTCGCATAAAACCACACATGTTCCTGTTTATCGGTATCTGCAGGCAATGCCGTTTCACCTCAAATGTTTAGTTTGAACAACTCTGATGTATGGATGAATCTAAAAACTCTGTCACTCTTTTAATCATGTGTGTGCTTGCTTGTGAGTGTGTGTGTTTTAAAATATAGATTCCACATTAAAAGCAGCATTTACAACTTTGCTCATTAACATCAAGGACTCTTAAAGAGGCGCAGGTCGAGGGGTCCAAAACACATCATTAGCTTAGCGTTACAGCTACCTGTTTTTATTACACTCCTCAAATACAGCTCCCTCTGGGGGTCTCATGGTGAGAAATACAACTCTTAAATAGATGATCAGAAAATGAAAAAAGACTTCAGAGACTTGTGCCCTTTGGTGATCAGGATATACAATTTTAATTTAATTCTAGAGAGATTAGCGTGGCACAGCAATCATAGCAATACAATGAGTTATTGTACATAAAATACAATATCAACACACACACACACACACACACACACACACACACACACACACACACACACACACACACACACACACACACACACACACACACACACACACACACACACACACACACACACACCAAGGATATTTAATATCACAATGAGTTAAGAACTAACGGCAGTAATTAATCATCTTCTTAAATGTTTCTGTTTTCCGCCATAACAGTCGTAAAATAAATGTGTTTTATCTCCTGGGTTTAACTGTCACTGAAGTATATTTGTGTGTTTTGAAGGAAAGTATAACTAATACCATCTGCAGGGGGTCTACAGGGATAGCTATTGGTTTCCATTACACACACGCACGCACGCACGCACGCACGCACGCACGCACACACACACACACACACACACGCACGCACGCACTGAGGCACAGTCCATAGCTGGAATGTCGAGGATCACACATCATTATGTGTTTGTGTATGTGTGTTTTACTGCATTTAGATCAGCTGTAATAGAT
>NW_011338662.1:0-3864 GCF_000735185.1 Notothenia coriiceps
GGGATTTAAAGGGACAGACACAGATCATTTCAGGGACACTGCTGCAGCAAACGTCTCTCTCCTCTGGGAAATCACTGTCAGTGCCGACCTCTTAAGATAGCTCCGTAACCTCTAGAGGAATTTCTAACTAAAGTTACTTTATAGTCAGGGGTGCACATAACGGGTACGCATGCGCGGCAAACTTCTGAAATGCATAACGTCACTTGTGTCACTAAGCGCCTTTGCGTACCGACGGACTTGTGAAGCTTTTTTTTTACCGAAGGCGCGTAGATCACTGGACGACAGAGTCGGTCGCCGTGTGCACAGACGGGGCTGCTGTTAACGTCGGTGTGTATAACGGAATTGTGCCAAAACTACGCCAAACGGCTGCGGAGGGAGACTCCCCTGAGCACATTCTGTGCCCTGCGCACACACTGGAGAACTGCGCAAACTCGCAGTTCACTAGCACCCTAGACATCCAAACTATGTCCTCATCTGAGTAACTCACTAAGAAAGTTATAAATGCACCTCTAAATGCATAGCGCTGTTTCGCCTTTTGTCCTTGGGAAAGTTTAAGTCGTTTAAGAATATTTAATATCTTTACACTGGGAAAAAAAATCCTCTTTACCAAACACCAACAAGTTATTTATAGCGTTTCGATTTGTTTGGCAAAAAAAAAAAAAAAACACTTTTGTAGGTATATTTTGTAGGTAAACTATGTGCTCTTTACTCCATTACATTTATTTCCAGCATTACTTACCAGCTATGTTATTAATACAAAATACAAATTAAAATACAGTATTATAGTAAAAGCTACCCAGCAGTTCTTAAAGTAAATCAAATAACCCTAACCTATACTAGCTGAATGAAGTCATGATCACAATATTACATCAATGATTATAATATAATATATATAACTCTGAAATGGGGCCTTACCGACTACTTTACTTTTGGTACTTAGGGTTTATTTTGATGATTATTTATACTTTTCAACTTCTATTTGAACTTCTATTTGAATATGTTTTTAAGTGCAGGATTTTATTTGAAGCAGTTTTACTTATGTAAAACATCTGAGTACTTATTCCATCACTCGTTAGACGTGCAGTGACTGACACATCAATAACCCAACATGTCTCCCCCCTCTCTCCCCCTCCGTCAGCCTCCACCCGGGTGGTTTTCTCCTTCGACGTTGGTAACGGGCCTCTGGAGGTTCACGTGGAGTCGATGGTGCCGCTGAACGACAACCGGTGGCATCGAGTCCGAGCCGAGAGGAACGTCAAAGAGGCGTCGCTGCGGCTGGACGGACTTCCTGTCGCCACACAGGAAGCTCCGGCTGACGGACACCTCCACCTGCAGCTCAACAGCCAGCTGTTCATAGGTGAGGAGGAGACACAAGGGCCAAACATATATTCATATAACGTTTATACACAATTGGAATCAGCTTGATTGGCCAGGTGTGTGTTCAATCAAAGGAGTTTGACTCAGGTTTGAACTGCTATCAATTTACTCACACAAAAAAGACCTATATATATAGTTAATACACAATTTAAACGAAATGTGTCAACAGTAAGACAATGGTTCTGAAAAGGAGTGCTGAAATAATGTAAAAGAGGTAGCTGGATATTTCAATATGCACAGTATGACATAGTTAGGGTTATATTTAACAATTATTTACATTTTTTTAACCCAAAGTATCGATTAAAAACGATGTTATTGATTTAAATAATGATTGAATTGCTACTTTCTTTTGCTGTGTTTTGGGATCACTATGAAGTCCTTGTCAGCGGTCTGATGCACAGAAATAACGGACTGTAGAATGCAACAATTGACCAATCAGAATTGAGGCTATTCAACAAAGCTTAATAATATATCATTAATTTGTTCAGAGGATAGTGCAGAGAGATTGTTCCTCACACTTGTGTTTAATGTTCATCAGAGTGACGGCTCTGGAAGGAAGCTGTTTATGTGTCGGATTCTTTGGGTGTAGTTTTCTGCAGCGCCGCTCATGTTGATACGTGTTGATAAGTGTCCAGTTGTGACAGATGTTTCGTCTTTCCTTCTGCAATTTGCCGTTGTGTGGCATATTTGTTCATTATGTCTGCATGTGTCATCGATGCTCCAACAGTTCAGGCAGCAGCTTATGTGCTGTGCATAACAATGGAGTCATTTTCATTTGACAGCCAATTAGCATCATGTGTCAGTTTTAATAGAGCTCTGACTTCAAACTAACTTTAACAATTTGTATCATGTGTTTGCACATTGTCATTTGAATAATTCAAATAGGTACTTTCATATAAATACTTGGGTGTAATGATAGCTCTACCATCCTAAAAAGAGCACAGTGAATCAGAGGGTGTTTCTCAATGTCGAGGAAGGATGCTCCAGAGCCACTATTTCAAGGATGCTACGTCATCGAGTCCCGCCGAGGGACTGTTCCAATGTCCAGGATCCTTGGAATTCTACCGAGCCCGGCGTCCTTCGTAGCGAGACATTTCGAAGCTGCACGTGTGTATCCTCCGCGGTCTTAAAATCCCCACAATGCTTTGCACACGGACCAATTTCCAAATCTTTGGCGGAAATCGCGCTCCATTTAAGGCGGGGCCTCGCATATGACGCACACCTGTTAGCCTGTTCCACCATTCTTCGTTTTCCGAGGCTAGGAAGGATTCTTGCCTCGCTTCTGAAGCAAGTGACACGGAGGTACATGTGCTACCAAGGAAGCGTCCTCGACATTGAGAAACACCCAGTTTGAATGGGAGAGAAACACAGAAGGACAAACCCAAAAAGCAGAATAGTGCCTCTTTAATATTTGCTCTTCTTGATGTTTTAAACGGAGCTGCTGCAATGCAACAACAAATTCAAACTAGGAACTGACAACAAAGAATTATTGTAAGGTTAAATCTGTTAACGTTTATTAGACAACAATAGCTTTTAGTTCATTAATTACTGTTGCATGCTAACTGGCTTTCCAGAAGAAAAGTACAATCCTGCTTTGTATATCACAGCCTACAGTCCCCACATGCTAAGCTGTTATTGATTAAAGTGCTGCTAAATATAGAAGATACCAATCCGACATATGTATCCTCTCCCTCCACAGCTAAAGCACCCACCGTGAGGAATCAGTGGCAGGATGCGCAGGATGTGCATCCTCAGATAAATGCTAAAAATATTCCACACAGGCTTATCTGGTATTGGCTAAACCCTGCTCTTTTATCAGCAGTATTGGATGTAAAATACGCTGAGGATGCACATCCATTCAACACTGCTTCCACTTCCTCTTTGTACAGATGCCTACCATGTTACTCCTGATAGACCATAATCCACAGACAATACAGTTATCAGGTCTGAGCTCCTAGAGTCCTACTTACTCTAAAATAAGAAACTGTTTAAATGCTAACTTGCTGTTCTGCTATCCGCTGCTCAGCACTTTTGAATATGAAAGTGCCGAGTCAACAGCATGAACAATGATCATGTTTAATAAATACAGCATGCATCAGGGAGAATATTATGTTATGGGATTTCCTCCAGTGAAGGTCTTTAAATAATCTGTAAATGAAGCTTATTCTGTAATTAACCAACAGAACGTCCAATAGAAACGTCATCAATACGCAGCTCTGTTTATCTGAACTCTAATCAATACCACACTCTGAAATCTCCATGTAGAGCTAAAGGGGAACAAAATAATGAAAATCCATCATTTCATATAAGGCGTTATCATTGTGCAAATATCATGAATGTCATCTCACATCAGTGAAAACAAACAAACAGTGATGGGATTGGATGCAGTGAATGGAGGGAAATATTGATTAGAGGAATAATCCACTCGAAGTCACCAGCGTCCGACTATGTTTGTTTACCTCTGAATAACCATAACACACACTGGAC
>NW_011338663.1:0-2833 GCF_000735185.1 Notothenia coriiceps
GCAAAACGCTCGGTATATATTGATCAGAATGTAGTCAATACCCTTTTAATAAGTGTGGTGATGAGGACGATTGAAAACAGAGTGAATAGTGATCCCCGTGTAAACAGAATGGCTGAAGTTTGTAAACTAGAAGACATTTTGGATATCGTTCGTTCTGGCAGTACTATTCCTGGTCATTGGGAAACGATTGTAAACGAAACATTTAAAGTGGTCCTGGAACTTCATTTCCCGAAACATTCTGTAACATTACCGAAGAAATGAAACAAACATCAAAAGTGTATCATGTGCTCTCATTGTATGCTCTGTTTGTAGATGTAATGCATCTTTGTGTCAAAAACAGCATACACATGAATATTTTGACTGAAGTGAAAAAACTCCATCATGATATTTCCAGTAATCTGGGGAATTCTAAGCTGGAGACGGTCCTGGGGATGTTACAATCAGTATAACTATTGATTTTGTGTGTGAAAAAAATTAAATGTAAATAGGAAATTAAAAAAAAATTAAAAAAGTGTTTTTTACATTTTAAAAAATGTTGTCTTCATTATAGCAAGGGGAGCGTGTCTGATACATGTGTATTACAGTCCTTCACATGCACAGTTGTCTTCATTATAACAAGGGGAGGGTAACAGGGAAGATGTATGATACATGTGTATTGAAACGTGTGTATTATACCCCCACAGAAATACAGAAACACAGAAAACACTGAAACCACTGAAACACTGAAAAAACACAGAAATACTGAAACACCGACACATATCAATCAACCGCAGGTTATTAGTCTTCTTCTTCTCCATCCAACTCGGCATGGATCTTTTCAAGTCTCTCCTTGAGGCGTCTGCAATTTTTGAGATTGTGCAGAAAAGCCTCCGAAGCGCCTTGGATCCTCCAATCATCTGATTACTTGAGTCTGGTCGATCTCAGTAATGAAGTCGGTGAGCCAGAGTCTTTTCATTAACGCGTTGTAATTGTTTCTGAAGAAAAAATCGGGCATGTCATTCATACAATCGTGTTGCCTCTGGCCGGGGTGACTGACTCGGCATCCGTTGCATATTTCTTCTCTGTACCGATGTATCACCCCCTCCACAATATCAACAAACACCGATTTCACTGTGTCCATAAACAGAGACGTCTTGGCCCAAGGAGCAAAATAAGCAGCAGTAGTACTGCAAGATTCGGGTGTCCAGAATGGTGGTGATGATGGTAGTCCAGGAGTTTGTTCCTGGCTGCAACTCACGGGGGGAGACTTGGTTTTTCTCAGATCCATGGCTAGTTTTCAAACTGTCGTCTTAGTGGGGTCCTTAGTTTTAGATGCTTTGCTGAGTGGAGGGAGGGACTTATTGCGTTGAGTGGGGGGAGTCATCTGTAGAATTGAGAGTTTTTTCACCGTATAATGTCCCTCGCTGTTTGACTCTTTTTTTAAAAGTGATTTTTCATCTGTCATTTTCAACCAAGCAGCAAGAGGTCAAATTTAAGAATAAGTAATAGTTTGTCACGATTTTACGGGAAATAGTCAGAGCGCGATGTCACATCTTAAAGACAGCTTGAACTGGATAAATGGTTAGTCTTTTTCAAACATACCGTACTTTCTGCATGTTAGTATATCTGGCCAATCGGTTTAGACCCTACTGCCCTATGCTCTCAATAGGGAAGTCACGCTTTGGGAAGAGGTGTTTCATTTCACAGATCCACCTTGGTTGTTGTTGTGCTGGCTGAAGGAAGAGGGACGGGGGAGGAAAATTCAGAGGATGAAGAAGCAGAAAAATAACTTGTTTGTAAAACGGACAGCACGTCAGTTTCAAGGAAAAGATGACACCGTGTTTATGCATGACATGCAAAATATCTTGAAGCCCTACAACCACAAAAAAAAAGGTACAAGTATATTGTGTTGAAAATATCGCAAAAAGTCGTAATATTGTATAATGTATTAGTTGCATGTTGTATTTTTGCTAAAAATCACTATGTAGTTTTTCAAAAATATAATGGAAAAAGGAGAGAAAGACAAAAACAGAATATCACAGTATGTTGAAAAATATGAAAAAAGTAATGTTGTGTTCAAATAACATGAAAGAAATCAAAGTAAAGCATCTAAAAAACATATATTTAAAAAAGTAATGTTAGTCAAGTCAAGTTATCAAGACTGCATTGTTTCATCGAAACAGTGTTAAAATCACAAACTTGCCTTTTAGAGTCACAGTCTTTTAATAAAATAAAAGTTTTACACAGTGACTGACATTCTGTATGGGGGTTTCACACCTGAGCTGCTGCCGGGGGGCGTTGAAAAGGGGATGAGTATGTCTGGCTCTCGGGGGGATGGTGTGTTAAGAGTCACAGTCTTAAAGAAAATCTGTTCAGAAAAAGTACTTAACTTTCTACCAGTTGTAAAGTTGTCTTACACAAAAATTCTGTTTTGTTAAGAGCTACCAAAACATAGTAAACATCGCAATTATTCCCAAAACAAACTGGGAATGGGGACATTGATAACATATTTTAATGTTTAATTTTCTTCAGGGCCACCGTAGTGCACATTGATGAACACTTTAAAACAAAAATAATGCTTACAAGTGTAAATGAGCCGGATTTTAGCTTTGAGCTAATTTCCATCTGTAGTCCCGTCACATACAGCATATAAGAACATGACATTTATATATATACATACAGCAAAAATAAAATACATGATATGCAGAAAGAGCATGAGCAGCATACAAGCATTTACCACATGGCAGTACAATGCAGCAGCTATGATATATAAAGTGCAAGATAAGATAAAAGCGCTACATAAAAGTGCAAGAGGAGATACCCCTGTGTTAAAGTGCATTTATTTAGCGGTGAT
>NW_011338664.1:0-2507 GCF_000735185.1 Notothenia coriiceps
TATCTCATACCAGCATCCACTACCTCTTAGCCGGGTTATAGTGCGTCACCCAGATGCCCCTCCACCACCACCTCTACCTGTGGATGGCTATAGACCCTTTTTGTGTTTGTACACAATGATGACGTAGAACGTATGCGCGCGCATGGTGGCAACAGAAGGATGGCAGAGATAAACAGCTTGTCAAGCTACGCAAGGGGATTATCAACTAAAGATCGTGAATGTTACCTTAACAAGTTGACTTTGACAAATGGTGTCCGACTTCCAGATCCGTGTTCTATTGATGAGTGGGTTGAAGACGTGGCCGAATATACAGTGGCCAGATATATATACCTATTTAATTGAGAAACCGAGCGTGTACACCAGAGAGAAATTACGAGCCTATAAGTCAGTGGATGCTTACGAATACGTTGTCTGTGGTCATGTACAGAACGTCAAATATCATGACATAGACTCAGAGTTTTGTATTTTGAGATCAGAAATTCTCCCTAGTCAAAGACAAGGACACAAGACAACGATGTATGAGGCTTGGGTCATAATCAACCAATGAGAAAACTACGTCCTCACAGAGAATTGCACCTGTATGGCGGGGTAAGTAGCCTATTATTTGGTGTTGTGGGCTTGTAGGTAACAGTTCAGGGGTGTGTTACTGTCCTTTCAGCTGGCTATTACTCTCCTTTCCATATCAAAAATCGTATGCCTTGCCCTGTAACTTTCTCATCATAACCAGGGTTTGAAACTAACATTTTCATGAACAACAACACAGTGACAACAAGGTTCAAAATGTCAGCAGCCAATATCATTCAGTTACATTCAAAACCTGATTAAGCTTAGGATACTCACATGTCTAGTAAGTTAGGTGTTTACCTACTTCATAGCCAGAGCCGAGATTTGTCTGAGAGCAAATGTTACTTTCAAGCCCAGTATGTTTATTATGATTTTGTGAAATTTCAGGCTTGGGTCATGCTGCAGCCATGCAGCTGCAATATTATTCAAAGTTGAGCTCTATGTTAGGATGGGAAGGACAGAGAAAGCAGCGGTTACTTCTGGAGTGTGCATGTGGAAAGACATCAGCAGGAAAGAAGTCAGACCAGCTCCATTGAGGGAAATCAGCTTCCACAAACCAAAGAGGCTTGGAAGGCAACTTCCAGCAGCTTCAACATCTGCTAGGAAGAATAGTATCACACCCCGAGGCATGTAATAGTTGACAGAGCCTAGATAAGTTTCCTTTTGCCATAGTGCATTTAATTAATTCTCAGGATTTCTCCTCAGTGTTTTGACACCATAATGTAGCCTGAGAAAGGTGTTACTTGGTGATGCAGAATGAAAAGGCCTACAGACCAACGTGGCATCATGACTTTTTGTAAACATACACGCTCAGTTTGAATAGTTTCAGTATCATTTGTTATGTTAGTTTGAATATGTCTGTCCTTTTGTCTTCAGATTACTGATTCTAGAAATTCGAATGTTTGTTATCTACAGCTTAACTGGTCTGGTTTTAGAATAATTCAGTCATTATTCTTAAAATGTGAACATTATGCAGCACACTAATTGTGTCTTTTTGTTGCTCTATTATCAGTGTTGACAGATGATGACATCCGGGAACTGCTGGATGTGTACCCAGGTGCTGCAGTGCTGACGAGCCTGGAAAACAGTGACACGGACACTGCATCGTCTGACACTGATTCAGAGGAGCATCCAGACTTACCTGAGCCCTTGTCTGCTTTATTTGATGCAACACTCCGGGAACTCTCACCACAGGAAATGAAGGTGAAATGTGAGGATACATTTCACAAACTAAAAACTACACTACAACCTCAACAATGTGAGAAACTGGAATTTGTGACACGGAATTTCAAGGTGAAATGAGTGGCACACCCTATAGGGCTGGTCGGATCACAAGCACCAAATTTCACCATGCAGCCACAACTGAAAAGATCAGCAAAACATACCTAAATGATATAATGCAGTACAACAAAACAGAGTTAAATGTCCCATCTGTGCTCTGGGGTCAAAACATGGAGGAAACGGCAAGACAAGCCTACACTGCATTTATGTCCCAAAGCCATCCAGATTTCAGCATCAGCTCATGTGGCTTAGTAGTGCAACCTTCTGAGCCACACCTTGGATCATCGCCAGATGGGATAGCAAGATGTACCTGCTGTGGCAAAGGGGTGGTAGAGATAAAATGTCCCTACAAATACAGGAATAGCCTTCAAGGATGTACAGAAGACAAGCAGTTTTGTCTGGACAAGTCATTCTCGTTGAAACATTCACACACATACTACTATCAAACTCAACTTCACATGTTTGTGTGTGGTGTTAGCTACTGTGACTTTGTGTTGTGGACTAAGGAGAAGTTCATTGTGCAACGTATCCTAAGAAATGAAGAGTTTCTGCAGGAGGCTTTGCCAAAAGCACATGAGTTCTTTAGCTCGAGTGTGTTGCCTGAATTACTGACAAGAAGACATGATCCTGTCTTGGTGTCACAGAGAGCCTGCGAATACTGT
>NW_011338665.1:0-2284 GCF_000735185.1 Notothenia coriiceps
GAATAACATTCGGCTAGTGGGCATATCGGAGGGATTGGAGGGACCTCGTCCTACTGAGTTTATCTCCAAGCTACTTCAGGAAATACTTCGCCTGGATGAAAAGCCCCTGCTAGATCGAGCCCATCGCACACTGCGGGACAGGCCCAGAGAGGGACAGGCCCAGAGAGGGACAGGCCCAGAGAGGGACAGGCCCAGAGAGGGACAGGCCCAGAGAGGGACAGGCCCAGAGAGGGACAGGCCCAGAGAGGGACAGGCCCAGAGACCATTCGTCATAAGAGCTCATTACTTTCACATTCGCAGTGAGATCCTACGTCGGGCCGGGGAACTGTCTCCCCTCCTCCATCAGGGTAGGAGGATTTCTATCTTTGCTGACTACACCTCCACCGTCGCTAAAAAGCGAGCTGCTTTTGGAACTGTCAAGCGTCAGCTGCACTCATGTCCGGGCATGAAGTTTGGACTTCTCTACCCAGCGGTGCTCCGAATCACGCTGCCGAGCGGAGACACAAGACCCTGCAGCTGCAAATGACTTTGTCAATAGAAAACTCAAGAAAGCAGTCCCTCCAAGTGCTGTGTGACGGAGCAGGGCGGAGCTAGCCGAGCCGGCTCCAGTCAGTCATTGTAGCTTTCCATGATAATGAGTCACTGACATGTCTAAACGTGTGACGGACGTACTCATGTTCTCTTTGGGTAGCTTTAGGCTGTGTTAGTAGTAGCCTAGGATGGTAGTAGCTACGACGGAGCGTTTAGCAATCCCTATAAGGTTTGATCGAGGTTTCTCGCATGGGGAGGCACTTCTGCCAAGGTGGGAGGGAGCAAGTGGTTCTTTTACCACAAAGGGTTGTTCTATATTGTGGGTTTTTTGGTTGTTGTTTTGTATTTTCCCGTGCCGGCTAGGTCAACAAGTACATTCGTTATACCTCATTCTGCTTATATGTTATATTATGCTTCACTCCTTGCCTCTCAAGATGCTTCTATGGTTTCACCTAAGTGAACAACAAGGTGGAGAGGGGCTTCAATTGTGTACCTGGAACTGTAGGGGCCTTAACAATCCTGTTAAGCTGCGCAGCAAAGTGTTGCACCGTCTCCAGCACCTGGGTGCACAGGTCATTTTTCTACAAGGAACTCATCTAAAGGCCCTGACACACCGACCCGATGTTGGGAGTCAGAGGCCGTCAGAGGCAGTCGGGCATTCGCTGCGCCCTACTCAGCTTGGTGTGTCCCGCACCGTTGTCTCTTTACGGCACATTTTCAATAGAAACCATGCCCCAGACACTGTGAGGGTACATTTCACAGGGTCTGATACAAGCCGTGCTCCATGGCGTTTCAATAACCGTTTGCTTTCAAATGAAGACTTTGTGGAATTTGTTTCCGGACAAATAGATCTCTTTCTTAGTATAAACAAAACTCCTGATGTGTCTGCGTCACTGTTGTGGGAGACCTTAAAGGCATCCTCCAGCGGCTATGAGATGAAAGTGAGGAGGCAAAGACTTCATCATTTAACGAAACGCATTGCACAGCTGGACGCAATTTATTCCGGCTCAAAGCAGACCAGGGACGGGTGGCGCAGTGGTCTGTGCGTTTGATCATCAGATCAAGGGGGTGTTGGGGAACTCCAGTTCGAAACCCGCTCCCGCGCCACTGCTTCAGGCCGTTGTGTCCTTGGGCAAGACACTTCACCCGAATTTGCTCCTGTGGGTATCGTCCACAGTACATGTATAATATCAATGTGTACTTGTAAAAGCGCCTCGATGACTTTGAGGTGTGAAGATGGGCGGTGTGGCGCAGTGCATTGATCAAGGGGGTGAAACCCGCCGCCGCTGCGTCTGTAAAGCCGTTGTGTCCTTGGGCAAGACACTTCACCTGAACTTGCTCCTGTGGGTATTGTCCACAGTAGATGACCATTACATGTATGTATGATCTGTATATGTAATGTGTATTTGTAAAGTGCTTTGAGTCATTGATAAAGCGCTATAATAAATATAAGGATTATTATTATTATTATTATAATAGCCTTTACCTCGGCTCAAAGCAGACCTTATAGCCTTTACCTCGGCTCAAAGCAGACCTTATAGCCTTCGCCTCGGCTCAAAGCAGACCTTATAGCCTTCGCCTCGGCTCAAAGCAGACCTTATAGCCTTTACCTCAGCTCAAAGCAGACCTTATAGCCTTTGCAACATTTCTAGCAAGACGTCTTATTCTAACAAGATGGAAATCACCAACACCACCTTCCCACACTGTGGATAAGAGACATTTTTAATAGTTTGCAGCTTGAAAAAATCCGTTG
>NW_011338666.1:0-2659 GCF_000735185.1 Notothenia coriiceps
AGGCGGTCCTTGAAATTGATTTTATGTGGGTGTTAAAGGATAAATCCTGATCAAATATAACACCAAGATTCCTTACAGTCTCACTGGAGGCCAAATTAATGCCATCCATAGTTAATATATCTTTAGATAATTTGTTTCGTAGATTCTTCGGGCCAAGTACAATAACTTCAGTTTTTGTCGTGTTTAACATCAAAAAATTTAAGGTCATCCACGTTTTTAAGTCCTTGATGCAATCTTGAATTTTATTTAGGTGATTGGTTTCATCAGGCTTGATTGATAAATATAGTTGAGTATCATCCGCATAACAATGAAAATGTACAGAATGATTCCTTATAATATTGCCTAACGGAAGCATATATAATGTGAACAAAATAGGTCCGAGCACTGAGCCCTGTGGCACTTCATGGCTAACTTTGGTTTGCGTGGAAGATTCATCGTTGACACGTACAAACTGAGAGCGTTCAGATAGATAGGACCTAAACCAGCCTAAAGCAGTTCCCTGTATGCCAACTAAGTGCTCTAGTCTTTGCAATAGGATATCATGGTCGATAGTATCAAATGCAGCACTGAGATCGAGCAAGACAAGAATAGAGACAAGTCTTGTCTGAGGCTATTAGAATGTCATTTGTGACTTTAACCAGAGCTGTCTCTGTGCTATGTTGTGTTCTAAAGCCAGACTGAAAATCTTCAAATAAATCATTGTTTTTTAAGTAATCACAAAACTGTTTTGCGACTGCTTTCTCAAGAAGTTTTGAGAGGAATGGGAGATTGGAAATAGGTCTATAGTTGGCAGATCTGGCAGCTTAAATAGAGCGGCAAGTTTAGGAGATTGTGTTTGGTTGGTTCTTGGAGACGCGTCACGTGTTAATGCTCGAGTTGACAGTGAACTAGCTCGCAGGCTTCACCCCATATTTGTTTTATAAAGGCAAATATTCTGTTGTCAGGTAGATGTAATTCCCTCTAAAGCACAAAGTGAATTCACCGTCAGCTTCTTATCTGGATCGTGTTGGTGAAACACTGGAACATTTAGCTCTCAAACCTCAGCTTGTGTCTCAGTCAGAGGTCGACTCCTGCTTCCACTTCAGTCCTGACCTTCTGCAGAATCAGAATCAGAGGCTTCGAAAGGAGCTGATCTGTGTTTCCTGCGCTCTAAAACATGCCTCTGTGCGATAGGATCAGCTGCCATCGCTCATGTTAATCTGCAGGTAGAATAACGGCGAGATAAGAAGCAGAGTGATAAGACAAAGCTCCTTCAAGTGTTATATATCCAGTTCAACTTTTGATCCGATCGCTGCAGGCCGGAGATACTAAAACGCAGAATTTCCATGAAGCCGACACCGTGTTTTAAAGGGGACCTATCATGCAAAATGCACTTTTTGATGTCTTTTATACATAAATCTGTGTCCCCGGTGTGTCGCAGTGTCAGAAAATAAACCTTCTCTCTTTTCCTCCGTACCCAAAGTCTCTAAAAACGGGGGAACAACGGAGCTGATCCAGATTTGCGTCCGATATGACCCAAGGCCCTATCAGAAACGTTGCTATCAGAAACAATGCCCGACTGTTTTGGACGTAATATGGTCTTTGTTTACATTAGCATCGCTAACACTCAGAGCTAGCCTGTACTGGAGAGAGCATGTGTAAAAAAGCAGGACATAAAAAAAGGTAAACCTGAGAGAGAGAAAGCATTTGAGCTCCATACTGTTTCAGAAATAATCCTTGATGTGGTTTGGAACATGATATGGCGTTTAATCACGGCAGCATTTAGCTGAGAATTGCTAGAATTCTGAGCAGGCATTAGCTCTTACCCACTTTTTTTATATATATCTGAGACCAATAATATATGCCTAAAAATAGCAGGTTAGGAAACCTTTAACAAAATATTCAAGGTGGAGGGGAAACGTCAGGGAGGGATCATGAAGGAGAGCAAGGGGAAAGACAATGACCTGAAAACATACATTTTACCTTATTTTATTTATTTATTCATTGTATTTACACTGTAATTTATTTATTGTCATTATAATTGTATTATATATTATTATTATTATTTTATTTGTTATTATTTTCTGTTATAATTTTATTTATTATTAGTATTTTATCATTTTTTTTATTCAATTATTTAATTTATCATAATAATTATTCTTAGTTTTTCTTATATTTTACTTTTTTAATTAAATAATTTGTTGTATTGTTTATATCAAAATATTGTATTATTATTATAATTTTTTTTAAATACGGTAAATTACGCAATACTGTGGGCAATGAGCGCAGCGACCGATAAACCTGCGAAAGACACCTAAAACAGGGAAAACGACCGGCAAAAGCAAAGAAAAGGTTCGGAGATCTTGACGGCAGATAGTCCGCGCGAGCTCAGTCACGTTTTATAAAGGCCAATATTCTGTTGTCAGCATAGACGTCGGAACTAGGGGTGCGGGGGGTGCGGCAGCACCCCCTCCCGTCAGCCTCAGGAATCACAGGATTAGCCTACGTTAAAAAAATAAAAATAAAGATTCTGAATTTAAACTCAATTTGTCTGACTTACATGTATTTCTTAATACAGATCTTTTGATGTGATATGCACCCTGCCTGGCTCAATACAGCAGCCTGGCTGGCATGGCATAGCTGTTTGCTATGCAGACTGCATCTGACAGCTCACTGTGAC
>NW_011338667.1:0-2177 GCF_000735185.1 Notothenia coriiceps
CGTTACCTAATGCAACTCCACACTATGTCTTACGGTGCCGTGTACCGGAGGGGAGAGAGAGAGAGCAGCGAAGGGGGGGGAGAGAGAAGTAATACTTCCTGATAAAGCTGTGGAGAGTATGTGCTGCAGGGAGGTGGATGCACAACGCACCCAGGAACGAACGCTAGCTCCGGTCCTTTTTACTGTGGACTCGATGTCCTGACAGGCTGGTATTTGTGCAACCTGCACAAACACAATACTGCACCATGATTACAAATGGTGAAATACAATGTAAAACTACCGAAAAATACCAGCTCGCTAAAACACAACCGCTCAAACCAACTACAAACTACTACCGCGGATTGGGCAGAGAACGACCTCGAGAAAGTTGCTCCCCCATGTGACGTAATATGACTCGTTTGACGTAAAGAAAAAGCAGTTTTTAGTAGCAGAGCTCAAAACAGCTCCTTTCCCTCTGAATTCCTGCCCTTATGTCTCGTAAAACATATCAAATCCTGCATTCACTTTTTTAATTGTAATTTTCAGGCAAGGTTAAGCATAAATGTAGTAAAAAAAAACCTTCAAGTTGCTCTTTAAGTGTTTCTGAAGTGAATGACCTACCCTACCTTTAAGTGTTTCTGAAGTGAATGACCTACCCTACCAGACTATTAAATAAAAAATCAAGACAATATTTACACAAAATATAAATATGTATGTAATATGTATGTAAGAAACGGAGTGCAGTAAAATACAACTTGACCAATACTATATTCTACTGAACACCTCAGTATTTTATTATATATTGTAATAAATCCACAATCATGGTCTGTATATAAAGGATAACACGGGGACCACAAACACTCTGGGTCTGATAACTAGCCTCTGTTAGCCGCTGTTAGCTCCTTCCCATACACAGTTAGCTCTCGTTAGCCTAAATGTAGCTTCTTCCCATTCACAGTTAGCTCTTGTTAGCTTTGATTAGCCTAAAGTTAGCTCCTTCCCATTAACAGTTAGCTCCTGTTAGCCTAAAGTTAGCTTCTTCCCATTAACAGTTAGACCTTAACTTCCAGAGAGGGAAATAATAATATCCGCATCTCCGTCTCAAAGAGCCAGACCGTGGCATGGCTTCACAGCTCAGCCTCCGTCAGTACCAGCCAGTTCTCCCTCTGACGGCCCGGTACCGGAGGGTTTATCCGGTGTTAAGGTTGAAATGTTTAAAGGTTTAAATGTTTAAAAGAGAAACAACAGAAACTTACCGCCACAACAACCGTATGCTCTGCGTGACACTACCGGCTGTGCGTCATGACGTCAGCGTAACAGTGGCCAAAAGGAGGGATTTGATTGGTTAGCACAGCAAAGCAGCAAGTCCTCAAAAAAGGTTTAGTTTTCGAGATCCCCCTACCCAAGGTAGAACAAAACACAACAAAGATTTTTCTTATCTTTAGGGTCTCCCATTAATTAGATTGATTGTTGGCACATTTTATTTTTGGGGAAAAAATGTTGTTTTGGTTGTTCTTTAGAACTACCCCAATCCCTGAAAAAGAGCCAATTAGACCAGGCCGAATATGGGAAAGGTGACAAGAAAGCCCATAACTTGAGAATGATCACTCTTTTCCTCTTCAGATTTGCTGAGGTATGAACCAGGTGGCTGTCATACATCACCAAACAGTCAGAATAAGAGTAACCCAATAAATGGCAAGCCTCTAAAACATAGGTGTAAATAGTGCAGGTTGTATTGAAACTGGAACCTTAATTCAAAGTACAGTCTATAAATCATCACATCACGGTGAGAGGTAAAGTATGGGTCGTGGGAAGTAGGGGTGCTGAGGGTGCTGCAGCACCCCCTGGTGGAGGACAGGGGATTTGCACTTCCACTAGAGTAAGTAAAAAATTATAATACAAAAAAAAACGAATTTTCAGCCTTGACGTAACATCATTCATAGTTAAGTAAAGATGACACCCTTTTCACCCCGGTTACATTTTCCATTTGCCCTGTACGATGGGCGCTGTAAGTGATGAAAGTGGGGCGGACCCGGCGGCAGACATACGTCTCTGGGCGGGCATTTGATTTACCAGGGCGGACCCACCCCGAAACTTACATTTCCCAGGAAATCTGAATTGTCAACGCGGGGGCTGTTAGTCGCTCGACATTTGTCAACGGCGGGGGTGAGGGAGGCGCTCGTGAATTGTTGTTACGG
>NW_011338668.1:0-3068 GCF_000735185.1 Notothenia coriiceps
GGATACCTGAACCGTAGCATCCAGCTAGCTTAGCCGCTAGCTTAGCGATAAATACACACAGCGTTGTATTCTCCTCCCCCTGTCGGCCCTAAAAGCTTCAGAGGGCGGATACCTGAGCTCCATAGCGTCCCGTTATTGTGAAACACACACACACAGCGTTAGCGGGACATTCTCCTCCCCCTGTCGGCCCTAAAAGCTTCAGAGGGCGGATAGCTGGGCTCCGTAGCGTCCCACTAGCTTAGCCGCTAGCTAAAGGTAAACACAGATGGGTACATAGAATATGAATAAATCGTCACCGATGTAGAGGATATATTTTTGTATTCACTTTGAACTCGGCCAAATGGAGTTTAATGCTTTGGGATTAAAGTTAGGCCACATAGTACGTGCATGGGTTTGAAAGTATAACGTGCTAGCCTGCTGTAATACATCGTATAGTCAGGCACACATTTATGAGATTTAACAATGGCCAATTATATTTCTTAAATAATATGTAGCCTATTCCCAGAGCATAATTCATGGGGCAACAAGGTGAGGTGTAAAATGTGTTTTAATATCATACATTTTACGCCAGCAAACTTATTGTACGGACTTCGGCAGTAGTGAAGACTCACTGAACGAATTAAGTACAAAGACGAATCGTTCAAGAACGTGCAAATCACCAGAAGTCGTTCGCGAACCGGTGAACGAACGAATCAGTGAACGAATCTTTAAAGTGAACTGAATCAAAAGATTTGTGTCCCCGAAGGGATTCGAAATGCCCATCACTACTAGCTACTAGCTAGGTAGCTAACTTGATCCAGCCACTCCTGGTCCTTTCATTAGAGGGAAGCGAAAGAACGAGCAAGACCCATTGCTGGTATGATAACAACCTGGTGCTAAGCACACAGGCATCTTGTTAAAGTTATCTTATCTTAGCCAGCACTATATAGATAGCTAAGATCGGCGTCATATAGATATAATCTATCTCTTAGTGGAGGAAAACAGTTCTGACATCACTTACGCGACTCTGGGATTTGTAGTCTTTCTAGTTGCGTATTTTACATAGTCTTATATTTCAACAGTTTTTGACAAACTGTGACTTTTTTGACATGGAGATGATTTTTTAAGATTGACAAATATTATATGTGTAATTCATGGCACAATTCAAACGGGATCGAAAGATAAGTTTTCTCTCTCCATTGATTTAGATGGGCGTGACTTCGCCACTCTATAGAAGCGTGAGTGTTCCATAGTGATTTCACTGGTTCCCAGAACTAAACAAAGGAGTCCAATGGAGGTGCTAACATTTAATATATAACACAGGAGAGGGAACACCAGAAAAATCATTAAAAAAAACTTCTTTAAGACATATGACTAAAATATTTAGATAAATCGAAGTGAACAACTAACTAAATAAAAAAACTAAGAAATATAAAACTTAAAGTAAAATAAAACACATGGAAAAAGAGACAGATCTAAAGACTAGGAGTTTACTCAAAGTAAAACGTTTTTTAAGCAAACTTTTAAAACTTATGAAGTAATACACTCTACACATGATGTTCAAGTCAAGATAATGTGGTTTGGTGGATGCTAAATGACTACCAAAGATGCACTGATGGATATTTTGATGTGATGCTGCTTTAAATGCGTTCTGTGCAGTATCCCTCAGCTCTGCTCAGCATTTGACTGTCTCTCTGATTTTGTTTTGGATTTAGCCACTTTCGTGAACTATCTATTGAAATAGTGGAGCCAGATATTTGAACAAAAACAAACTAAAAGATAAAACTTAAGCAGATGGTGTAGACACGACTGCTGGATGTGTTTGTGAACACATTGGTCTTAACAAACTTTACAATAACAGTTCTTCGGTGTCCGATTTTTACGCTTGTTTTTAGGCTATTTTTATTCAAAACTTCATGGAGAAATTATGTCCTTGTTTCAGATTAACCCTTATCTGTCAGATTAAAGCTGCTCTATGATCTCTTGTATGTTGACACAATGAATTATTTAATTGAACTTTTTCACAAGAACACTAAACATCTGTCTATAATGAGTCCAGGTCGCTGAAAGTGAACCTGAGATCAGACAATGTGAGATCCAGACAGATTAAATGGAGCCACTGAAACTCATCAATTCTGATTTTTAGAAATCAATTACCTCACTACACTCAAATAATTAGGAGATAAGCAGGTGGAGAAAACAACCCAGTCTGCAAACAACAACTTTGATTATAAATAACCTAAAAGAGGGCTACGGACTGTTGGGAGGACGAGAGAACACACACACACACACACACACACACACACACACACACACACACACACACACACACACACACACACACACACAGAGAGACACACAGTGCAGCAGCGACAGCAGGGCCGGGTGAGGACACCCCTCAGAATCTCCCCGCTGCAGAATCAAGCCACCAGCAACGAGTCAGTGTGAGGTGTGAAATATCTCTTCTCTCAGGAGTGCTCCAAAGCTCCTTTATAACATAATTACTATATTGTGAAGTGAGGCAATCTGGAATAGCAAATGTAAATCATCAATTACATTGAAATGATATGAAGCTGTGTCTTTTCTAAAGGATTGCAAAGCCTGCCCGGATTGGAACAATTTCAAGTTTGTGTAGTTTTCTGGCTTCACTCCTATATGATCAGAGTGTGGGAGAAAGGGATGAAGATATTTCTCTATGCTTTGTGATACTGGCTGTAGCTGCCCTCGGCAATAATCTCAGCAGAGTCTCGACGGATGCAGTTTCTTTATTTGTCTTTCAAGCAATGGAAAACTAAAATATAAACACAGCCATAGGTACTTAATTGTTATTACAAAACATCAATAAAGCAACCACAACTGTATGGATTCACAGACCAAATAACCACTTGTAGCAATGTCTCTTTAAACATACCTCGCTCCGCTCACCGAGGGTGTAAAAACGTGCGATGTCAAGCGTGGCAGTCCTTATGTCTCATATCTATTGGCACTATGAACAGTTGAGCCAAAGAACAACACACACAGTTGCAATTAAAACCAATATAAACCCCGTAATATCACAGAATGTTCGTGGCAAAAGTATTCTATAACTC
>NW_011338669.1:0-2310 GCF_000735185.1 Notothenia coriiceps
CAGCAGGAGAGGACTCTTTAAAGTAGAGACACTACATACTGATATACACCTGAACATCAGCAGGAGAGGAGGACTCTTTAAAGTAGGGACACTACATACTGATATACACTGATGTGTTGTTTACACATTTTAAGAAGTTATATTGTCACTTATGTAGGGCATATATACAGTATATATTATATTACTGGATTATGTGTTCATTAGGTGGTAAAAGCGGAAGAAATTGTACATTTGAACATGTAATAGCCATTCGATAGCCTTTCTATTGATTTAAGGTAAAAAAGGAAAATAATAAAAAATTATAAAAAAGATAATTACAAAGTAGAAAAATATATAAATTAAAGATTAAGGAATTTAAAAAAAAATTGAAGTGAAAACTGTATAATAAAAAAATTAAAACAAATGTGACACACATGCACGCACACACACACACGCATGCACACACACACAGACACACACACACACACACACACACACACACACACACACACACACACACACACACACACACACACACACACACACACACACACACACACACACACACACACACACACACACAGACACACACAGACACACACACACACACAAATTATGTGATAATTTGTATTTATTTCTATTGATGTATTCTTAATCATCTGTCTTCTCTCTCAGATCTCGCTGCCACCATCGATGCCTGCGCCTACGAGCTGCGTCGGGTGGGAGACGGCTTTTACTGGAAGTACAAGCTGCTGGAAATACTCCTCAAAAACTACCACAACGTCACCAAAATCAAGTGAGACATGGCGTAAAAGAATATACCTGGAAGTGGAATTGGATATTTTTACTAAAGTGGACGGCATTCAAAGCCAAATCAGCAGAAGAGACTCCGAGACAGCCTCTAACATCATCTTGAAAAGGGATGGAAACTTCTGGAAAAAAGCGCCCTGATGTTTCGGAGACGCTGGATGTGGACTGTGGTCGTTTTCAAGTCTGGAGATATGCAGAGAAAAGCTACATTTATGGGGTGTGAATCCACCGATGCATGCAGAGAAAGTGCAACATCTGGATGGAGGTTATCTGCTAAGAAATGCTGATTCTAACGTGTCTAATCTATACATACTTCTGTATATATATGGATATTAAATCTGCATAAGTAAATCCTCTTTTCTCTTTGTGGAGATTGATGTATTGTTATGCATGATCCTTGTTTAATAAATACATTATGAAACCAAAGTTGAATTGTTAATTTGCTTGATTTTTTCTCAATAATAACCAATTTAGGAAAGGTTATTAAAGCTTTAGGAACCCGGAGATAAGCAAACAAATCAAGAAATTAATGTTTGTTTTTCTAAATGAATAACGAATTTAAGAAATATTATTAGAGGTCACCTGTTATATGAAATTCACTTTTTGATGTCTTTGACACATAAATATGTGTCCCCGCCCGGTGTGTCAGGAGACTCACAAAGTGTCAGAAAATACAACCCTCTCTCTTTTCCTCCGTACCCACATCTCTAAAAACGGGGGAACAACGGAGCTGATGCAGATTTGCTGCTATCATGACGACATTACTCAAATGTGGGCTGGCTTTAGACCCATGGCCCTATCGTCCCCTATCAGAATCGTCACTGTATCATGTCATGTTTCTTGTTTAGAGACAAAGAGTTGGTCTGAAGTAGACCAGTAAGCTTCTCGTAAAGTTTCACAGTATTTATTAATGCAATAGTATAGTAGGTTAACAAGGGAACACAGCTGTGGTTCATTATCCAATTCACTGATCCACAGTCCACATAAAGCAGTTATCTTTCTATAAAGGGACCGTTTCTCTAACTAACATCGTGTTTTATAGATTCCCTCCTCGTATTTAGTCTTCTTCCATTGGCTGACGTCGACGGGGGCGGGTCCACGTCACATTCTCCTTCGTCTTCTTCTTCTGTCGCCCTCTAATGACGTAGCCATCAAGCATCTCTTATGATATTTTAGTCTTGTTTTATCCCGGCTGACATTTCATTAAATCCACTGTTTTAATTTCCCCAATATTACCCTATGCCCTGTAAGGTGTCCAGGAGCGCCGTTAGGGGGTGAAAAGTTAGGACGATTCTATGGGCCCGTGACTGACCCAAACTATTTTAGAACATTAAGAAACATTTTTTTAAGTAACCAATGTGCTTATCTTTTCATGGGGCCCAAAATCCCTGGCGGCGCCCCTGAAGGTGTCCTTGGGTGCTATGAAAGGCACCCCCCAAATAAAATGTATATATATGTATATATACATATATATATATATATATATATATATATATATATATATAATTACAAGCGGAGAAC
>NW_011338670.1:0-3335 GCF_000735185.1 Notothenia coriiceps
TGATGTTGGACAGTTTTTCAGTGGATGCACAATAAACAGCAACATACACATTAATGTAAATAAACAGCCAAATAATGGATCAACGCTCTCTGTCTAATATGTTCGCTTGCTGTTAGTGTTGTTGCATAGCAACCACCTTGCACTATGTTTTGTGCAGAAGGCAACGGAGGCACTATTTTATTTTGAACATCATTATTTACTGATAAAAACTATTTAAATTAGAGTGTGTATTTTTCTTTCATATTGCCACACTTGGTAACCGTTTTATAAAAGCAATAGCTCACTTCAGGCCGTGATATATGCTCATTATATCACAGCTAAGGGGGTTGTCGACCCTCCGCTTCGCGTCGGGCCGAACCACGCCCCTTAGCTGTGATATAATGAGCATATACCACGGCCTGTCGTGAGCTATTGCTTAAATATTAGTTGGTCTTACGTATGCTTCTTACGACCAACAATTGAACTTTCCTATCTACAGCAGATACCCACTCCAGCTAATAATAATGGAGAAAAGGTAGACCCCTTCATCATTATTATTTACCCTAAGACATCCATCTGTTGTCTTGGCTAATGAAACTCATGATAAATTATTTCTTGTTGAGCTATTTATGACACCAGAGGAGAGCAATACACTTCATTAAAGTGCTGCATGAGCTGCTGTCAGTCACAGGAAAGTGTTTTCCACATAGTGATGATAATAACCAATGACAGCCGCTAAAACAGTTTAATGAATATGTTACCTGTCCAACCCAGTCATCTCCAAAATATGTTTATATACTTTATACTCTATCATTTGTACAGCTAAACAAATCAGGGGAATGTAATTGCTGGCTACATCAAGCAGCAACCTTTTTTAATGTAAGGAAGCAATACATTATCTACCACGTGCAATATGTAAAGGTGGTGAAGTGTCACGATCTGTCTGTGTTGTGTTTTGTCTTGTCTTTTTCTGTCTTTGGTTTCATGTTTTATTTTGAAAAGTCTTCACCTCCTGTCTTGCCTGTTGCTGTCTGTCTATTTTCCCTCCTACCTAATTACCCGATTGTGTTCACCTGGTGCCCCTGTGTTTTCTCCTCCCTCCTCACCTGTGCCTGGTTTGTGTGATTAGTCTTGTGTGTATTTAAGTTCTGTTTTTTCTGTCTGTCATTGTTGGTTCATTGTTTGTCTTTGGCTGTGTTCTCGTATTAGTGTTCTGTTTGTGCCTCTAGACCTTGAAATAAAGGTATTTTTTTTCAGTTTATTCTGCATTTGGGTCCTGCCTTCTTCACTCAACCGTAACATGGAGGTGGACTTCAGAAAATGTTCTCCAAGTCTTTACCGAACCTTAGCTAAGTGACATCCCAAACATTAATCATGCCGTAGTGGCGACAAGCAGATATTGATACCAATATATCTTGTTGGATCAGTTTATAGAAAAAACTAATTATGTTCCTTATTAATTTAGGTCCACATTTCTAGTTTGTCCTGATGTGTATTCCTCTTGGTTCACTTGGTGTAAGCTATAATTCAGTGTGAAAAGAACCAGAACCACGAGGCAACATTGGATTAAAGGGGCACTATTATGTTCATAAAGCTCTTTATTGTTCTCATACTGCCTGTGCTGCAGCACCTCTTTTCACCCTCTGTCTGAAACCAGAGCCCAGTCTACTCTGATTGGTTAGCTGGCCGGCTCTGCTGTTATTGGTAAACCGCTTAGAGATGTTCCGCCTGTCACGTACAATGTGTTGGAGCGATAACCAATACATGCACGAGTGTTACATACGGAAGTAAACAAAGGAGTCCAATGGAGGAGTTTCAGGCAGAGAGGGAATGTGTGGAAGAACACTTTGGGATTCAAGCCTTTGCAGAACATTTACATTTACATGCACCAAAACCTTTATATCACTGCAGGAAAGGGAAAACACAGAAAGCATAATGGCCTCTTTAATAATTGAAACTGTGAGCAGAAACCATTTCTTGAGTAGTAAATAGTTGTGGCTGAGAGGGAGGAAAAATGTAAGCAGTGTCAAGTTGTTTTCTCTATTTCATTTACAGTAGTTAACGTCATGCTCTAGCGATCCCACTCCAAAAACATGGATTAATGGTTAATTATTGATACATTTGTAGATTCAGATGTTATTAAAATTATTGCTTATTTAGGCTTGGTATATGTGTGAATGTATATTTTCCATATGTCCCTGCCAGTGTGAGAGACAATCTTCCCTGAATATATATGTAAATGTATTATGCATTTGTTTTGGTTTATTGTGTGTGTGTGTGTGTGTGTGTGTGTGTGTGTGTGTGTGTGTGTGTGTGTGTGTGTGTGTGTGTGTGTGTGTGTGTGTGTGTGTGTGTGTATGTGAATGTATGTTTGTATGTGTGTCTCTCTGTGTGTCTGTGTGTGTGAGAGAGTGTGTGTGTGTGTGTGTGTGTGTGTGTGTGTGTGTGTGTGTGTGTGTGTGTGTGTGTGTGTGTGTGTGTGTGTGTGTGTGTGTGTGTGTGTGTGTGTGTGTGTCAGCTGCTTTGCTGCTCGGTTCGTGTTTATGTATAATCAGTGTTATGGTTACAGGCAGCAGTGGAGGGAGGATTTGTTGTTGCTGATGTTTTCATCTTCGGAAGACTTCAGGCTTACTTCCAATTAGAGTTAGTGATCAAATGTTTTTCCCAGACAGGTAAACTGTCCAGCCCGGATTCCTCTTTAAATCTGCTGACAGAAAGCACATGTTGGAGGAAGGCAGTGTAGAAATCAATAAGCTTATTTTTGTGTTCTTGAGATAAAGTGCCATTTGTGTACAAAAGATAATGTTGACGAGGTGGACACATATCAAATGAAATGTAACTAATAAAATAAAAGTAGCAATACCACACAATAGAAATACTCTGTCACAGTAAGTATGTGGCTTTAAGACAGGGGTGGGGAACCTTTTTCCTCTCAAGGGCCATTTCAATTTTTACAACATCCTTCGAGGGCCGTACAAATTATTGAACTCAACGTCTGCTTAAAATCTCAAATCACAGCCCATTCATTTTGCGTTTCTTTCATGCTGTGCAAAGAAAAAGCAACAGCAACCTCTTAATCCAGATATTTATTTTACAAATCACTTCCCTTTTAAACTGTATTCTTGTTTATTAATAACAACTTTTTTTTACTGTCATATAGTATTGTATACCTGTTTACTTTATTCTCTTATTTTTCTATAACTATAATGATCATATAAAGATGTGCCTTTACCTCACTGGTTGGAGAAAAAGCTTCTTATATTCGTTAGCATAGCTAGCTAACCAGATGTTAATAACAACAACGTTATTGACTGTATGATCAGTATGACAGATTGCCACTGGGCTTTCAACTAAAG
>NW_011338671.1:0-3840 GCF_000735185.1 Notothenia coriiceps
AGTATCCAACCAGAAATGCAAGATGTGCTATATATAAATAAAAACAAGGTGCATATTATAAGTACTGACAATACAGGGAGCATTGAATGAGGATAAAATCTACAATATACAGATGTAAGTATTGACAGAATATTAACGGAGTAATAACAGAGTGCAAGTGCAGATTGTATGTACAAACAGTGAAGATACAGATAAGAAGAGGAATAAGGATATGAGAGAAGAACAGGAGAAGGAAAATAAATTAGACAAATATAAGGGAAGGAGACAAGGATAGGAGACAATGAGATGAATGAAACAAAAAGAGGAGACGAACAGAGGAGAGGAGGTGAGGAGGAGAAGGAGGGGGAAGGAAAAGAGGAGGGGACAATTAGAAGAGGAGATGAGGAGGACAAGAAGATTGGGATGGGAGCAGACAAAGAGAGGAGGTGAGGAGACAATAAGAGAAGAGGAGAAGGAAGGGCAGACAATGGAGGGGAAGAAACAAAACATGTAACAGAGGAGAAAAGGAGAGGGGACAAGGAGATAAGATATTACAGTACAATGAGAAGAAGACGTGAGGAAACAAGGAGAAGGGAACCAAAAAAGGAAGAAAAAGTGTGCGTGTGCGTGTTACCCCCAGATTGACAGACTCTGTGGTCTTCATCTTCCCCTTCAGCTCATCGATTAGCTCAAACACATTCCTCTCTACCTGCTGACTCTGCCTGTGTACACACACACACACACACACACACACTCTCACACACACACACACACACACACACACACACACACACACACACACACACACACACACACACACACACACACACACACACACACACACACACACACACACACACACACACACAATAGTTGAAATGGATGTTTTACACATTTAAAACCTGGTGCCTACATGACCCACAATGCAGTTCACCAGTATTACCAGCTGAGGGTGGCAGCAGCAGCCTGTGCTGAGCTGTCTGTCTGCAGCAGGAGGTCCTGAGGAGAGACGGGTGAGACAGGCAGCAGCAGCAGAGGGCAGGAGGACATGTCCTGCAGCAGCCGCTCCACACGACACTCCAACAGGTCTGAGGCCGCTTTAGAGAACTGATCCAGGTCCTTCAGAGCCACATACACGCTCTCTATGACTGGAGACAGATTATTCTCGGTTACAAGATAATATCTCATATGGGGTTGCCACATTTTAGTGTCAATTATTAAAGGTAATTATACAATTACTTAAATGTTCAAAGACGCCAAATCCTTTTCTCTAAATCGCTCTTAAAGTTTGTAAAAATATATGGCTGGTTTAATTCATAACAAAACATCTTATTTTATATTTTGTATTTTCTTTGCAAAAATCTTAATTAGCAAAGTAAATAGTGTCAAAACATTACTTAAGTACACTCGATCTTCTTAGCATTATCTTGCAGGTGATATAATATAGGAGAACATGTGTTTTTTCACAGCAAAATGTAATGCAGAAAGAAACAGGTTACATTTTATTTCCAATAGTACTTCAAAATGTTGTTTTTTTGCTCACATGTGTCTGTATTGAGAGCGCTCCAGGACAGCGTGATGAGTCCCGGGGAGAGAGAGGCCTCCACGTGGCTGATGAAGGGCTGCATCAGAGGGCAGAGGAGAGGCGGGACCCTGGATAACACCGAGCTGTAGTCCTGGAGCATATCCAGCAGTCTGCACAGTCCATTTTAACATTCTATAAACACATTCACTCGTTTTTTACTCTTTCCATAACTTCGTATTCTAAAGGATTCAACAGCTGTTCTCACCGCTTGTACAGCGCTTTGACATGTGCTTCTCTGGACGTCATTTTTTGGACGGCCTTCGGCACGGTAACCCCCAGTTTGGTCATCCACCGGGCTTCCTGCAGCACCTCCAGCACCACCGGGTCCAGGTTCACAAAAAACTCCTAGGAAAACACACAGTTCCCTCACACATCATTCCTGACTTGCCAGATGAGTGACTTTATATCCAACAACACAATAAACAAAAAAAGACATGGAGTGTGCCTCAACATTAATTGTTTAGAAAGATTAAACCAGAACATACAGGTTTGTTCCAGATGAAAACCTTATTCAAAACCTCTTGACATTTGTAACATTCAAAATAAACGAGTATTTACAGTATATACATATTTTTAAACATATCTTTATATATATTTGTATTTTGTATTCCTCTGGATTGTGGGAAACGGTATTTCGATCTCTCTGTCTGTACACACAAAGTGAAATATTGACAATAAAGTTGACTTTGACTTGACTGACATCAAGCCACAAACATAATGATATGTAGTTAGGTCGTGCACTTACATTATGCCAAATAGATTTGAGAGAAATATGTATTTTTGTCAGGATAGCAGTGCATATTATTTTGCCTCCTGTAATAGTGTTGTCAGAGTTTCTGGCTAGAAGCGGTCTGGAATAAATTGTTATCTCGTTTTAAGACACATTTTTACCATACTCTTTTTTTGGGAACTTGGTGTTTTTTAACTCCATATTTTAACCTGTGAAAAGCTCAGCGTTAAACTCCAAGTGAACTATTAACACTGACGGAACCCTAACCAGGAGAAGCTGAAGACTGCAACTCCCACTATCCCATGCTGCTTTATCATCACAGCTTTACAATCCTTTGAATCAAGAAGCTTCAATAATGTGCATATAAATCCACTTTGAACTAGTCCGCACCTTGCTGCTCTCATGCGTGACCAGCAGGGCGGCGCTCAGGCGGTGCGGGGCGCTCTCTGCAGCCTGACTCCACCCCTGCAGGTGCAGCACCTCGTACTGCAGCAACGCTACGGCCATCTTGTTGTAGCTCCGGATCACTTTAGTCATCTCTGGTCCCTGGCACACAGACAGACAGGCAGGTTGGGTCACAGAGGTCATATTAATAGGCGTGTTCACACCGCAGTACTTTTCCCACTTTAGTTCCGATATAGTTCCGAAATGTTGCGTTCACACCAACAAAAATTCTGAACTAAGATGAGTTCATGAGAACCTTTTTTACCCCCTTTTCCGTCCCTGCTAGAGAGCAGGGACTTTTGTGGGAGAAAAAGGTTCCTATTTCTGATTGGCTGGGCGGAATGCAAACCATTCCCCGTAAAACTCCCAAAAGGTTTTGTGAAGCCGCCATTTTATTATTCTCACATTAGCATTATTAGCATTAGCATTAGCCCAGCGCACAAACGCAGAGACTAATTTATGGCAACACAAAAGAGAACATGGGAGCGGTGGAGATGAGGAGGTGTCGGCGTTCTGGTGATTTACTCTGAAGGCTTCAGTAGAAGCTGCTGGGAGTCCCAGCAGCTTCTACTGAAGCCAGTCCCTAACTCCGGGGACTTCAGGCCAGGGATTTTGGGCGGCAGTATACGCCGTGAAGTTGTTTGCGGCCTGCCAGTAAACCCAAAGCAGAAGAAGAAGAAGTGACGTCAGCGGCTTCATTTGCCTATTCCTCCCCCAGGGACTTATTCCGGTGTGAACGCGATCTGTACTTAGTTCATCAGAACTAAAGAGTTCTGATGAACTAAGTTCTAATGAACCTTTGTGGGAAAAGTACTGCGGTGTGAATGCGCCTTATGTCGCAACCTACGACCACAAAGAAACAGATTTATTTAGTTAACACCTCAGGACTCAAGAAAGGAGGTTTAAAAGACTCATATTCTTTGCACTCTGGTTTTTCAACCCTGCGCAGGAACAAGCGCTTCTTCGGGGTATACTGCTAAACAGAAACTGTACTTTCTATATAACAAACAAACAGTATGTGCCAGTTGTGTATCTACATAAAGTGTTATTTTGTTCTTTGCGTTCGTTTTAAATGCCCAATGCAGCACTATTTCTGTATGCT
>NW_011338672.1:0-4351 GCF_000735185.1 Notothenia coriiceps
GCATGATTCCTGATGTTTTCAGACCTTCTCCAAGGTGGTTTCCCCAGATGGCTTTTGATTTTCCTTCAGGGGCTGGACTGTATGTTTTGGGTTGTTAGGGTGTTGATAACTTTGTGTGGGTGTGTCCTCTGGGTTATGGTGGAGTCAAAAGAAGGTGGCCATGGCCTTGTATGTGCCAATGGAGATGAAGAAAAAAAGGAGCCCCTTACTTGGATATACACTAGAGTAAATATTTATGCAACAGATTGTTTAGGTGTAATTTTAGAATTTTGCTCAAGATCTCAAGATGGACAAGTCATGTATGAGAGACCACTAATGTGCTGACCTTTCTCAACACATGTTGTATTAATCACTCTGGACTTTTGAATCGCAATATTTATATTATTATTCTTATATTGTATTTATTTTATTAATGTTATGCTGATATGGATCTATGTATTGTAAGATCAGGAGACAACTTTTGCCATGCCAGAGGAACACATTTTTACATTAAAAAGGAACAAAACACTAACATGGTTTTATTTTATCTATACAGTATGACGAAAACCTATGAAGAGTACAATGAGCTTCTTCAGCTGGAATTACACTAATTTAACTAATTAAGCTTCTTTGCACAAGGTCAGAGAAACAACAAGTTTAATTAGGAAGGGGCAAAAATAATGAAAAGGACAATAGGGTTTTGATTTCCAAAGGAAACCCAGACAGAAAAGAGGATGTGTTTGGTTTGAACTTCTTCCGCTGAGATAATGTTAATTTGACCATCACATTAGATTAAGCCGTCACTGCTTTGCAAAAAGAAAAAGGCCCATGAATTAAAACGATGACATGGTTTTATTTGAAACCCTGACAGGAGGGAGATTATTTAAATGTTGACCTTCTGAACGCTAATTAGCTTAATGTCTTTGCGGAAGTCTGCGAAAAAAAATTCAACATGTATAAAAGGAGGTAAAGTAATTAAATAAAAATGACACAATGGTTTTATCAGTACTGGAATAATTATTAAAGTCATTTATATCAAGTGGTAAAACTGCAAGACCAATACACTTGAAACAAGTTGGAAGTAAAAGTCTAGCATTCTAAATGATACGTGCAAAAAAAAGTGGCAACTAAAAATGCAGAATGACCATTGTCAGTGCATCAATTACCTGTGTTTGGTAGATTAATCTATAACAAATATCATACTTTGTTATCTGATTATAATTTATTTTATGTGAAATTCTAATCCGTAATGTCAGTAACTATTGTTTGTGAATAAATAGAATAGAGTAATAAATAAAAAATAAATCATCACAAAGCTTAAACCGGGGTCTTTTTTTCATTAACTTGACATAGGACCGGTATGAAGAGGAATATTACTACACTCTATATTTTCCAATAACAGGGCATTGTGTGTGTGTGTGTGTGTGTGTGTGTGTGTGTGTGTGTGTGTGTGTGTGTGTGTGTGTGTGTGTGTGTGTGTGTGTGTGTGTGTGTGTGTGTGTGTTATAGTTTTGAGGGTTTTAAATGCTGCAGTTGCTCTTGATTTATCTAATTGAGATGATCTCGCCAGTGTTGAGGGTCAGTGACTCGGACATTAAATGATTCTCTAAAGTGCATAATAAAATGCTCATTGACATACTTGGATTAGACCATGGGGCGAGATGGGTATGTAGATATATTTTTTAATAACTTTAACTTTCAATCAGAGAATTTGCTCATGCAGGTAACATCATAATTAAAGAAGGGCCACAGACCCAGAAAAATACAGAGCCTGCACACAAGCTTTTGTGTGGTTTTTCAGATCAAATGTACATTTTGATTAATCTGGCCACCATGCATCACTACATAAACCATAAAACAATATCTTATATATTTCAATATATAGTTATGACACGGTAAATGATCTCTACATGACTACTTTTATCAAACTAAGTGGATACAATTTTTTCATTTAGACTTAAGGACTGAGCAGCAGTGATACAGAGACCCCTCAGGGCGTCTGAATATTGGCACAATTATAAAGTTAATGTTCTGGGACATTCTCCCTGCTCAGAACAAGAGTTCCTTTTTTCAAGAGGTAATTGCAGTGGGATTATTACATTTTGTCTTTATCCTATTCAAAGTGACTTTCAGGTGATTATCCAAACCCTGCTAATTCGCTGATCAATATACACACTTACTGTGATTACTAGCACACTGTATATGGAGGCCTAGTATCAACATATAATACAAATATGGCCCTATCAGGAGTAGCAAAATATGCCGTTCAGTTTATTTAAGTGCAGCTAATTATAATCCAGTGACATAACTGTATAGGTCAATTATTCAGAAAAGGGCCATTCCGATGAAATACTTTGTTTAAGCTCTTTATTGCAGAGTATTTTACACTGTTTTAAACTTTTAGCAGTGGTGTAAAGTAATGTTTTGCTACTCTATCCCATTACAGCTAGGAGGTAGTGTACTTTCACTCAACTACATCTATTTGATACATAGTTACTTGGAAGGTTTGTATTAATGATGTCAAATATAAACACTTTAGTTTAAAGACTTTAGTTACATCTGGAGTAACACTCACATGCTTCCCTACAATAGCATTTCGTGTTATACTGTAGTCACAAAATTAATCTATTGATTCGTGTTAACCAACACGATTTCCCCACTTTTTTCGTGTCACACAGAACGATTTTAAAAGCAATGTATTTCTATTGGTAGCCTAGTATGGTTCGTGCCTGCACCAAATAATAACAATACATACTAATACTAATAATAACAATACAAATGGGGCTCTGAGCCCCATTTCTTTTCCTCGTGGACGGCAAAAAAAGTCCGACATTATACAAAAAAAAAAATAGGCTAACATAGGCTAATCGTGGCTTGATATTGAGTAAGAACATGTGTTTATGAACCACACAGCTTCCGGTCTTCCAAGACCCGACTGGACAAAAATACATAAAAACTACTAGCCTACCAATATAAATAGCCTACATTGCTTTTAAAATCGTTCTGTGTGACACGAATCAATAGATTAAATTAATTTCGTGACTATTATACGAAATGCCATGAGACTGGGTTGTGCTTTAAGTATATTTTGATGCTAATACTTGTTCTACTTTTACTTGAGTAACATTTTGAATGCAGGGCTTTTCCTTGTAACAGAGTATTCCTACACTTCTCATTTAACTTAAGTACAAGATCTGAGTACTTCTCTCCCTCCCACCTCTGTTGATCTCCACCCTGTTTTTCAGGTATGTATTCGAGCGGATAACAGTTTACCACAGCTGAAGACTTCTCCACGCTGCTTTCAAACTGTGAGTAAACAACGTACGCTTCACTTGGAGGCTGTCTGAAGGTGTACACAGGTCTCAGATGGACTTGGTATCACATTAAGAACGATATTCAGTAATAAGTCTCGCAACAATAGTTTGCAATGTTTTGAACAGACATCCCCACGTCAACTCGTTTTTCTTTTTGTAGTCCTCGACAAATTTCGACAAAACCATTAGTGTGAAACTCAACTCCTAGTCACAATACCTGGCAAAATATCATGACCAGAAAATTCAAGTCGATGTGGCAATCCTTGATTTCTCAAAGGTTTTCGACACAGTCCCACATAAGCGCCTGTTGCAAAAGCTGGCCCACATGGGTATAACCGGCCCAATACTTGATTGGACCACAACCATTCTCATGCAAAGAAGCCAACAAGTAGTCGTAGAAGGGGTGAAATCAAGTACAGTTCACGTTGACTTTGGCGTCCCGCAAGGCACTGTGTTGGGTCCATTGCTTTTCCTATGCTACATTAATGACCTGCCGTCACATGTAGCATCCACAGTGCGGTTATTTGCGGATGACTGCCTGCTCTACAGGCCTATTCAAAATGGAAGTGACCAAGAAGACCGACAGGGTGACCTGACCAGACTTCAGGAATGGGCTAACACTTGGGGAATGTGCTTTAATGCTAGTAAGTGCTACGTCCTATGAACAAGCATATCAACAAAACCCGGACACTAAAAAACTATACTCTATGTGGCCAGGTGTTAAAAAGAGGTGACCCCCCAGCCTTATCTTGTGGTAGAAATTCATAATAACCTAAAGTTTGGCCAACCCATTGGCCAAATTGTAAACACAGGCAAACCGTTTGCTCGGCTTCCTACGCCGGAACCTGCAACGTTGTCCCCAGAAACTGAAGGAGACAGCTTTTGTGGCCCTAGTACGCTCTAAACTAGAGTACGCCAGCTGATAAAGACAGTGATGCCCTGGAATCAATACAAAGAAGAGGTGCAAGATTCATTTTTGGAGATTATGAATGGGACAGCAGTGTCGCAGAAATGCTCAAGCGGTTGAACTGGGTGGAATTAAGTGAAAGGCGGCGATT
>NW_011338673.1:0-5729 GCF_000735185.1 Notothenia coriiceps
CAAGCGATAAATACAGTTCGGTCTTATCTTTATAAAAAAAGGTGAATCTTAAAACGTATTTTTTTGATGGTCTTGTCAAGATCTAAAACAATCCTTAATCCTTCATTCTAAATTTAAATATTGGAATGTATTGAACCTAGTCACTGCAGGTGCTATGTTCACCACACAGTGACAGGTGTTTGGCCTTTTTTCATGGGATTGTCCCTGTAGAATTCTTGAAATGGGGATTGTAAAGGCGTAGTTGAACCGACACAAAAGCTGATTTACCAACATTTTCTTTATTCAAGAGAAAACTTAAATCTATTTCTAATCCATGTCATTATTTAGGAAATTGTGAAAGAATTTTAAAACAGAAAGACCTTAAATTGCCTCCCCGCTGTAAACACCAACGCATTGTCATTGACAGTTTGAAAGAAAGCAGCTAATGGGGACATATTTCTGTGAAAGCTGACAGACTTACGGTAATTGAAGTACCATCTGTTCCACTGGGACTGTAATTAATAGAAATCTCTGTGTCCACCGTGAAGGAGCACTTTGTTAAGGAGGACAAGAACTTTTTGATAGCTGGAGTAATTTTATTCACATTGAATACTGTCCAGATTCTGGAAGCCAGAGCAAGTGGAAATATTTCAGTTGTGTTGCCAATGGGACACAAATAGAATTAAGGGTTATTTCATTCAAAGTGAGTAATAATGGAAACACCCCTTGGCAAATGATCGGATGCATGGTTACCTGTATTACCAGGGAATGATATGAGTGTCAGCCTATTTCTTAGGCAGCGGTGCCGTTTCCTGACACTGACATGGCAATGAGTTTATTGCTGGTCATTGGTATTCAGGGCAACTGGAGCCGGTGTGACAGTCACCACACAGGCCGGAAATGTCACAACAGGTCACCCACACAGCTGACAACTGGGGGAATGTTCCCCACGTGTAAACACTCACACACACACACACACACACACACACACACACACACACACACACACACACACACACACACACACACACACACACACACACACACACACACACACACACACACACACACACACACACACACACACACACACACACACACACACACACAAGAACTTGGTACATTCTATTACATACATATCAGATCTCTTAATCTCTTTCTGTCTGAGATACCAAAGACGGAGGAGTAAAGCTTGTTAGCGGCTCCCAAATACCTTCCGACGGATGTATTCTCTTCAGCTTTGTCAGAAGACAGGGTTAGTTTAAAAACTACCCTAAATGGTTGGGTTGGCTTCACCAAAAAGAGGTTTTGCTTGGCGTTACATAAAAGGCTTGATTTGTTTCGTAGATAGAAGCAGCCTCTGAGATGATCAAAGTAAACAGAGCCTCATGTGCGTTCGTGTGTTCGTTGACCGCTGGGACTCTGAGGGGTGTGCCGGTTCCCGCTCCAACCACAGGTCAAACGACAACCCTGGAAAACAAAATTGCCTGTTTGTTTTCTTATCTCAAAGTTCAAATCACTGCTAATTCTGGTCTTCCTGTAGTGCTGTAGCTGCACTTTGACACAGTTGAAACTCTGTTGTGTTGGGAAATAAAGCATGGCTGCCCTCCAGCAACCTTTCATCTGGTCAGTGTTGTGTTCGAAAGGGGCATTTGCAAGGAATGAAACCAGTGTGTAATATTTTACCTTTCTCTCACTAAGTTATTACAGCTGTTATCACAGTTAAGGCATTACATACGATCTTGATGTGTAGCAGAACCGTGAAAGCTTAAAGGAGGGCAGGTGGAATGCCATGACCTCCCTTATACATCATTCGTCTTTAAAGCTCAACATTCATTCCATTAATTTGCAACTGAAGGCCAGGAGTGATGGTCATGAATATGATATGACAGTACATCTACTTTCTCAGTTGAGTGTATGCTTGACTAAAAGTTGAACCAAGGCCAGTATTGCAACCCTTGACAACTACTACAATAATTTCCATAGGGAGATAGAGATTTGCAATATTCTGGAGTTTACATGTGGACAAAAAAGCTTAAAATACAAATAATGTATACTGATAACTTCTACTTTGAAAAGTTGATTAAAAAGCACATTTAATGTGTTTGAACAGTAGTTTAAATATATGAATAAAAAGGGACAGCCCTGCTAAATCTTAAGACAAGAGACAGGTGAAAGTGCTTTTCCTCTAGCTGTGAGTCTAGGTTAAGTTACAGAAAGTTCTGCTGGATTGTACTATAGTGATTTTAAAAGACATCGTAAATGTATTCAGTGCCCAACTGTGTTGAACTGGTCTGCCAACAGTCCCCACCTTACACCTCGTCAGCATGGGTACCCGTTTTTTTAGTTGCAATGCTCCCAGACTCTGGAAATCCCTCCCACCACACATAACACAGTCTGACACCATCACTAAATTCAAATTAGCCTTCTCTCTTTAGCGATCACCATTATCTCTTTCCCTCCAATGTCATTGTCCTTTCCCTGTCATTTTTGTCTACTTTATTTGCCCTATTTGTGTTATTATCATATTTTGCTCTTTTTAATCTTTTAGAGTATTTATTGAATTTTACGTAGTCCCTGAGTTTCGTGAAAGGGGCCTCCAAATAATAATAGTTACAAATATTATTATCATTATACAAAGTATGTTACCTGTCATTACCAATTCCACTGAATTTAAAGAAATAAATAAACCTATAGAGTTCTTCATTTAATATCTGTTTTTTGTACTTTATCCTGCTAACCTGAACCTAACGTGTGAATGGTTGTATTCTGTTTGAGCGTGGTCCATGTTTTACTACAGTTCACTTTGTGTTGTTGCTGCTAAGGTAATGGGCCAATCACATGTTGCCTTAATTTTGAAGAATGCTTGCAGATTGTTTTAGACAAACTCATACAAATAGGGGTACAGAAATGATTGAATGCAGGTATCTTTGACTAGAGAGGTTTTGGTACCACTTGGTACTGGGTGATTTTGGTATTGAGCACTGCTCTTTTAGAGAGACGCATCAGTGTCCATTCTGGGAAAGCTTGCCTCTGGAAGAATCAATTTAACTCTGTCAGAGTCCGACCCTCCATGGGAGCAGAGCATGCTGAGCAGTAGCCAGGGGGGCGCCTCCAACAGAAACTCCCCGTCATGCATAGCAGAGACATAAAAAGATGATGAAGCACTCAGAGAGTGTGGGAGAGAAGGAAGACAGGGAGTCGGGAGAACAAGCTGAAATGAAACTAAGCAGTAAGAGATTCCAAAGAGGAAGAAAAAGCAGAGCATGAAGGAAGATGAATGATTTAGCGGTGATCAGGTTTGTGGTAGACTTCACACTCAGCAACAGTGCGTTTAGCTAGAGGGAATTGTGTAAGGTGAGATGGGAGGCCTGTTCTCACTGTGGGCCCCTTGACTTCCCCTCACCACCAACGTTCACCCCCACATCAGAAATCTTGGGGTGTTCTTCGACCAGGCTATGAACATGGACAAACATGTTTCCTCACTGACCCGCAACTGTTTTTTCCACATCCGCAACATCGCTAAACTCAGGTCCATTGTGTCTCATGCAGAGCTTGAAATGGCTGTCCACGCATTCATATCATCCCGGTTAGACTACTGTAATTCACTTTTCACCTGTCTCAGCAAAGCCTCTGTTCACCGTCTGCAGCTGGTTCAAAACGCTGCCGCCCGCTTAATCACCAGGTCTAAAAAATCCTGCCATATCACCCCCATTCTAGCCTCCCTGCACTGGCTACCAGTTCATTTCAGGATCCAGTACAAGATCCTGATTATCTCATACAAAGCTCTAAACGGCCAAGCCCCAGCCTACATCAGCGAGCTCATTCCACCACACCAAAACACTCGTTCGCTGAGGTCCTCTGACCAGGGGCTTCTGGCAGTGCCCAGGACCCGACTAAAGAACAGGGGGGACCGGGCGTTTGGGGCGGCCGCCCCTAGACTCTGGAACGCACTTACCCCGGTCCTGAGATCGGCTCCCTCCCTCAACCTGTTCAAGGGACACCTAAAGACGCACTTATTTAAGCAGGCGTTTGAGCAGTCTTAGGCCGTTCATCACGTCACTGTCCTGTCACTGTCGATCACTGGTCCTCTTGCACTTGGTTTCATGTTTGCATATTGTTTTTAAGTTTTTATTCTATTTTCCTGTCATGTTATGCTTTGTTATTATTATGCCTTAGTGCCATATTGGCCTAATTGTTTTGACTGCTATATTTTGTACAGCACTCTGTGCATTCATGCGGAGGGTGCTTTAGAAATAAACCTTTACTTACTTACCTTACTTACTTATGCGTGTCCAGGAAGTCTGCGCCAAGTGGTCTGATCCATCCTCTCACTAACCGCAGTAGCAGCTGGCGATAGAGGAACTGCCCACGGGACAGCGCGCAGTGCATATTGAACTTTACAGGTGTTGGGACAGAGTTTCCTCAGACGAATGGACGAAAATGTTTTTTCCCAGGCAGTACTTGAGTGAAGCGGCTTGTGAGAACCAAACTGGTGTGCCCTTGTCTCAACAGGTCCCATGCTGGACCTCCAGGATTGTTGTTTGTGGCCATCACCATCCTGTCTGGACTCGGTTTCCAGCTCGCCCTTGGACCGATCTTACAGGGCCCGGAAACAGATGGATTGAGCCCGGAGGAAGCTCATGGCTAAGGGGTTAAGGGTACACAACTCCTATAGTGACATTCATCTAAGTTCGTCTATTGCAATTTAAAGATAGAAGATAATCTGAGATTATCTACATGTGGTATATGAATCTTCAGAGATGCCCGTGAACCGCGGTAGTTTTGAAGCTGCATAATCTAAGGGTTGCAATTAGAGTGTAGTCCTAGCATTGAATGTATAAAACATGGAAACATTGTTAGCTTCATATATCATACCAATGTTTGATTTGCCATAGATAGGTGTGGTCATCAATTCCTGACATTAACAAGCTGGAGGCATACTCCCTTGTATCAGTTGGATTTTCCTCTTTTCGGCTTAGGCCGATTACAGAATACTGTTGGTACAGGCATCTGGCCTCAAACCTCAATTTCCTCCTGATTTGGCTTGCCAACTATATGGTCGTCTTCAAATAATACCTGTAGGTAGGTAGGTTTGATCAGTTTCCACTGCACACTTCAAATGTCCATTGAAGAGCTCCATAATTATATACACTGCCTGTTAAAAGTAACAAGTCATGCAGCCTCTGTGAACATTACTTATATGACAGTGTTTCTCTGCGTGTTGTCCTCTGACAGATCACAGGTTTTGTATGTTGAACCAATTGCCAATCCATCCTTTTCCTCGCTCTACGTCCTTGAGGGAAGCATACATATTGGACCTCCTTCTCGGATCGATTAGAGCATCCTAAATCCTGCACATCCAAAACCATGGATGAACTGATCTACTTAAAGATGCATATGAAACGAAAGTCGGCCATATATATGCACCTGCTGATGTCCACCTCTGTTCAAGCGTCCGCTCCCAAACTGTATTCTCTCCCTTATCACCACTGTCCTAGTTCCTAGTCCTTGCCTGCTTTGTAAGGCCCCAGGGAAACAGATGAACGAGGATGACCCTTTTGCACAAAGACCATTTTTTTTTTTTTTATGGTTAGGCTCCTGGATTGGCCTAGAGTCTGTATTGCTTTTTTGTAAATAGGATCTTTTTGGTATAATATTGCTCCTACCTAACCCTTTTTTGTAAATAAGTATGGCTTTGTTTATAATATCATGCTTTTTTGTAAATAGTTGTTTGTAAATATTCTGTA
>NW_011338673.1:5774-15663 GCF_000735185.1 Notothenia coriiceps
CAGGCCTTGATTTGTTTTGACCTGATAAAAGATTTCTGCTTTTTTAAAGTCTACAGATTTCTGCAAAAGAGAGAGCATGTTTAAGTTGATGGTTTTCTCCTATAAATCTATTTCACAGGTTTTTAAATACAGTAGGATGTGTGTCATAGTCCCATTGTCCTTTTCTCCCTGCACTGGCTACCAGTTCATTTCAGGATCCAGTACAAGATCCTGATTATCTCATACAAAGCTCTAAACGGCCAATCCCCAGCCTACATCAGCGAGCTCATTCCTACACACCAAAACACTCGTTCGCTGAGGTCCTCTGACCAGGGGCTTCTGGCAGTGCCCAGGACCCGACTAAAGACCAGGGGGGACCGGGCGTTTGGGGCGGCCGCCCCTAGACTCTGGAACGCACTTACCCCGGTCCTGAGATCGGCTCCCTCCCTAAACCTGTTCAAGGGACACCTAAAGACGCACTTATTTAAGCAGGCGTTTGAGCAGTCTTAGGCCGTTCATCACGTCACTGTCCTGTCACTGTCGATCACTGGTCCTCTTGCACTTGGTTTCATGTTTGTATATTGTTTTTAAGTTTTTATTCTATTTTCCTGTCATGTTATGCTTTGTTATTATTATGCCTTAGTGCCATATTGGCCTAATTGTTTTGACTGCTATATTTTGTACAGCACTCTGTGCATTCGTGCTGGGAGGGGTGCTTTAGAAATAAACTTTTACTTACTTACTTACTACTTCTTAAAGGTGCCTTATGTTTGGCTTCCAAACCCATACTGTTAAACATTTGAATCAGCCATTTATCATTCATGTATTTTTCAAGCAACAATTGAATGGTTCCAACTTTTCAAAAGAAAATATATTTAGGTTTTCTTTTCCTTTATGGTAGTAGGTAGTAGGTATGAGTTGTTGTATATGAAACTAGAACTTTTTCAAAAACGATCAACCAATTTCTTGAAAATAACTTTATTATTTGGTCAATACAATTCCAAACAGGAGTGAGACATGCCTTTCTCAATGTTTATAATAAGTTAACTTTCAATCAAAGCATGCAACTCTTCACAAATTTGAAGCTGACATAACCATGGCATAACAACAATGAATGTTATCTTAGCTTGAACATCTCTTGAAACAATTAATTGATAATGAATATAGTTGCATAATGATCTTTCAGTTGTTAATATATTTAATTGTTGCAGCTTTCAACTGAATGAGTTTTGAAGTTTTAGTCAGACAAAACTACATTTGAAAACCCAACTTAGGCAATTCTTTCAAAATGTTCTGACCTTCTATAGACCAAACAAAGCAATTACTCAAGAAAACAGTTGGCAGATAATAGATAAGACAAGTCAGGTGCGCACTTTGGTCCAACTAACATATTACTTTACCAATGTAGCTACACATTTTTGCTTTAATTAAAGTATTTTATTTAATAAAATGTTTGATAAAATTGGGAAAAAAGTTGCCTTTATCCATCATTTGATTGACTTTCAATTCTACAAAAGATGTAATTATTTCCCCTAATTTGGTTTTTCCTTCCCAGCAACAGAATGACAAGTAAAGATCTCTGCCTCTAAGTTAATTGTCCCTGCTGAGCCTACAACAGTAAACTAAGCAACAGTGGCGTTCACCACCGGTAACATCTGACTGATATGAATGGTAATAAGAGCACACAACAGCAGTGTCATGCTTTCCAACCAACTGTTGGGTTTGTTTAACACACACACGCACGCATGCATGCATACACACACACACTGCCAGCTCCATGTACTTTCCCTTAAGGCCCTCAGGAGGCCTTGCTTGGCAAAGACAGTGTTTCCAGCTTCATGTCAGCATCCAGCTCTCAGGTCCCTGGGGGGTTCTGCCTCTCCCTGCAGAAGCACAGCGGGTTTAGAGAGTATATGATTAAAGGAAGTGTGTTCCTTTTATTAAATATGCATATTACTAAGTGTACTATCCATAGTTGATGGATTTCCCTTTGTATGTGTACTACCCCTACTCCTGCCTTTGGCTTTTTTTAGGGTAAGGAAGCATTTTCATACATGATCTTTTCCAATCTCAGTTCTTTAAGAACAGAAAAGATTCTAATATTTTGTTTGCTACTTCTCCTCATGCCGGTTGAGCTTATTTGGTCTTTAAAGGGTAAGCACAGCCCCTAGTGGTTCATTATCCTCATGACAACAGACCTGACAATCAAAGAAGCAGAGGAATGGACTTTTAAGGAAAACCCTAGAGGATATAGAGTTTTGAGATGTTTTACAGGAAATGGAATGCTTAAACGATAGCTGAATTAGATGATTATCATGTTCTGTTTCTTGCCAGGGGAAATTCAGGGGATTTTTGTGTCATCTTTTAATCCAAATGTGGATTCTCTCAGTAGCTAAATAAAGATGAAATGACAGCATCTGCCTTGTGTTCGTCTTGGTTCAGCTCCAACCAACTGATTCTGATTTATAGCCCATGAGTCAGAGTGTGGGTGGGGGACCTTTGGGACCCTAGCTTGCTCCCTATCCACTGCAAAATACTCTAAATCACAACCTCCTTCTCTCCCTTCTGCAAATAGTACGTGACTTAGAGCAGAAGCTTCCAGTGTCCGCCTCTCTGTTGTGATTCATCCATCAGAGGAGGCTCTTCTTTTAGGGAGGGACCTCACACAACTTGAAGGCCCCCATGGGACAAGATCTTAGGTCTTAAAAGGTGGGGCATGGGCGGAAACCTGCTGCGGTCATTTGCTCCATGCATTGTTTACCCTCCCTCTCAATTCCCAGAATTCCTCATCAGTTTTCAGTGTATCAGCATGGTAGGAAAATACTTTCGAGGTTTTAACAGCTGCATGTTTTCCTGTCAATACGGACACCTCTTTATCGCCCTTAGTATACACGTACAACACATGGAAGTGTTCAAATTAGACAGAAAATTCATCATTCAATAAACTTTGAGATATTTTATAGTACATTCAATTCTAGCAGAAACAATAACTTGGCTGTACTTTCCCCTAACAGTAAACCACGTCCCTGATTGACAGGCTGTGATCTGATGCATTCAAATCCTTTGGCTTAATTATTCTATCACAGGCTCACAGAGACTTTCTCCCTCGGCACGGAAGCCGGTCTCCTGCTGACTGCTGCACAGGGCTGTAAGCCGGTAAACATTGGACCGGAGATTTGAGTGGCTGGATGACCTCAGACGGATGGAATGTTTTGTCTGGATGTCCACAGCAGGGCTACCAGTCTGATGTAGGCGGAGCACGGGGTTCATGAGCCAGCAGGAATATGAAACACTAGTCAGTGAACTAGTAGCTTTGAGGGGAACAATAGTACCTTACAACTAAATAAATGGTTAACTGGAATCATTGGAAATGTTTCAAACCCATTTAAACCAGTTTGTATCTTTTTGCATTGGTTCCAGGTAGCAAATATAAGCAAACTGCCAATTTGGAATGAAAAGTACAAGATTTGCCAACGAAAAATAATTAAACAAATTCTCTATCTACATTTACAAGACGTACTTATTTTACCCCAACAATGAACAACATAACCTACTACTTTATGTGCTAGGGTTTGATGTTGTATTTGGTAATGATCAATTAAAACTATTAAATGAGTAGCTTCCAGGTGTTTGCTCTGTGACTAGTCATCACCAATTTGATTTTTATTACACCGCCACAAGGCTGCAATCTAATGACTGATTTGAAAACGGAGCAAGCTGTTGGTGAGAAACGAACATCAAGATTCTCATGCTCCATGTTGTGTGTGTGGTCCTAAAATACGAGTTTTATTCGATCAGCTGTAGATGTGGGGGGAGGGAGGGGGGTTAGGGCGAAGGGGCGGAGCTATCAGAACGACGAGGCTTGACTGCGGGGCTAACGGTTGTGTCGCTACCAGTCCGCTGACTTGGCGCGTCAATCAACGGTAAGTTTTGCCCATTACTTGCCCAGTATTACTTTGAATATTATTATTGTGATTGAGGATTAAATCCGCTTTGAAGACCACCGTTTTATATCGTGCAGTTTAGCGGCAAAATAACGTCAGTTAGCCAGCTAACGCTAGCTTTGTTGAGTTTATGCTAGCTAAACAAGTAGTGGTTGTAGTCTACAGCAGTAATTAATATATTATAGTCAGTTAGCCAGCTAACGCTAGCTTTGTTGAGTTTATGCTAGCTAAACAAGTAGTGGTTGTAGTCTACAGCAGTAATTAAGTAAGGGATAATGTGCTGCGACGCGGTCATTATGGGGAAAAGAACACCGACAGGCTGATCAGGAGCCCGACGCGAAGCGGAGGGATCTAGATCAGCCTGTCGGTGCATCCTCTAAGAAAAATAGTCCGTTGTTACTGTTTGAACTAACCTAGCAACGGCAGGAACTGCTTCGATAGCGTTTTTGAGGAGCTCTTTGGTTACAGATTTGAAAACATCGCTGCTTGCTTTAAAAGTAGCACAATTCATTATGTCAAACCTTGGAAAGTATCTAGATATCTCTGCCCTAATGCCAAAGTAACTGGCAACTGAATATGTTTCGCTGTTTGATGTCTATGTCTGGACCGTTCCGTAAAAAGGAGGATTTCTGCCCGTTACTTCTCCGCTGTTTTCTTGTCGCTCTTGTCTTGTCAGTTAGAAAAGCAAACGCATGCAGTTTGCTTTTCGGCCAAACTGTATACAGTTCAATCGAACGGACTTGTTTGTGCAGATGTGATTGTCCTTAACAACGGTCAATAAGTGCTTGACAGCGGTCTGTCTGTTCGGTATTAACAACGTGTCACGTGTTCTGAATTGACCAATCAGAATCGAGTATTCAACTAAGCCATGTAATAAAATATATTAATTACTGCTGTAGACTACAACCACTACTTGTTTAGCTAGCATAAACTCAACAAAGCTAGCGTTAGCTGGCTAACTGACGTTATTTTGCCGCTAAACTGCACGATATAAAACGGTGGTCTTCAAAGCGGATTTAATCCTCAATCACAATAATAATATTCAAAGTAATACTGGGCAAGTAATGGGCAAAACTTAACGTTGATTGACGCAACATGTCAGCGGACTGGTAGCGACACAACCGTTAGCCCCGCAGTCAAGCCTCGTCGTTCTGATAGCTCCGCCCCTTCGCTCCAACCCCCCTTCCTCCCCCCACATCTACAGCTGATCTACATTTCATCACACAACCATTAGCAAGACAATGTATCATGTTACGGGTATGCATGTGTGCGTGTGTGTGTAAGAGATACTAACAAAGATGGCCACTCTAATAAACATTGCTCTTTAGTTCTGCTATTGGTCAAAACTCCAGTGGGTACCTTCAGTCACATGATAACAGGCTGTGGTATAACTGCCTTTTTTGCCTCTAAGTGTTATATATTTTCGGTAAATATAGAACATAAAGTCAAGATCTCCACACATTTTGGCTCTGTTTTTCTGGCAATTCTGCAAAAGGTAGTAAAATGAAGCACAGGCAGGATTCTAGTAACCTACTGTAGCTGCAGTGCTCCAGCTTTGACTAAGTAAACCGTTAAGAGAAGATTCCCAAAGCAGGCCTTAACAAATAAACCTCAGCAATTTACAGGCTGCCCATAAACTCCTGTATGGATTGGCAGCTTCCTGCTATAAGTCTGCCCTGGACTTACAAATGGACCGGAAGCAAATAGCTGCGGCTCAGCCCGGGCTAGCATGACAAAAGCTCCCGCTCCCCATAACTGTCATTCCTCACAAAACCCAGTCTCCAAACGCCGCTAGTGGCTGAAAGATTCATGCCTGTAACCTTGAGCAGGCGGAGGAGTTAGTGTTTGACATTGTACTCTTTGTTTGTTACAGTATGTCACTATGTGAGCACATGCAGGCCAGTCGCTTACATCTCTGTGAAACATTTGGAAAGGATGACATAGGACAGTGTCGGCACAATCAAAATGTCAAGCACAGCGTAAAAGTGAATTACGCATTTAATGACAACATGTTATATAATAAACAATATTTAATAAATAAAAATCAGTTGGCTTTGTGTTATTTGAAACTAGGGATTCCTTTAGACAAATAGACAAGTCTCTTTAAGTAGTATGTATTACACATACAAAACGTGGTAATTTGAAGATATGAAGACATTCTGTAACCAGACTTCCTTCTGGCTCCAGATCACACACAGCTTACTCAGAGTTGTTTTTATTGCATCACCCTATTAGATTTCCTTTATTGCCTCTAGATGAGGAATTTACACCTGTCGTTAGAGTTATTATCTCTAATTTAATATCCAGCTGCGGGCAATGAATTAATGTTATTGGAAAGTCTGCCACGGCATGGCAGAATCACTCAATTACTAAACAAATAACCACAAGTCATGTCGGCAAATGAAACACACAAACTCATGTTTCCTGATTTGATAAGAGAGTCACTTCCTCCTTTCAGGTAATATTTGTTGAAATTGTAATTCTGACACAAGCACACTCAGTAGCTAAGCCTAGCAGCTTTTGAATATAAGATCTACATACTTGTTTACTGATTAACAATATCAAAAATACCTGCTGTGCTTTCATTATATTGTATTCTATGCAGTGTCATTTGGCAGAATCTTTCTTTAATTCACTTTTGGAGTTTTTGTTTGATTTCCAGTGGCATTGTGAATAAATGTATTATCTAAATCTGTTGCGCCTTCAGTCCGAGAACTGGTCACATTTAGAAGATAGCATTGAAAAAAAGTGTTCATATTTCCATAAATTAGTTAATATTTTCATTTAGTTTATATCATCAATACGAGTTGTAAGGATTTTGGCTACCGTTGTAGTTTTCATTAGTCACTTTTCAATTTTATATTTATATTTTTGAATAAATGTTCACCTTAGTTTACATAAAACATGTGTTGGATACATTTTTGTGTTTAAATAGTCAAAAGAATATTGCCACCTAGTGGTGACCTCTGTAGACCATAAACAAGTATAGGACTATCCACAGCCCTCCATTTGATGATGGAGGTGTGTAGAATTTGAAGCTGTAGTCGCCAACAAGATTTTAAAAAATGTGATAACCTCTAATCTAGATAGATACACAGCGTGTCCATCCGTTTGTCTGCATGCTTGTGTGTGTGTGTGCGCCATTCTGTTGTATAAGAATTGTCTGTAGACTGTTACATAACAACTCCTCAAGAAGTACTCTGCTGCCTCAAGCTTGCACACTCGATGGAATTCTCCTTGACTGTCCAGAACAGCTAGACTTTCATTATCCCTGCTGCCAAAGATGTGTCCGTCATTTCCTCCAGACGTCCTTTATTATGTACAAGGGGCCTTTTCTTTTCCAGCTGGATGTAATAGTTCTGCATCCAGGCTACCTGCTGTTTAGGCTGAGACTCACCCGTTATTATAGGATGGGTTGATTTTGATCTAGAACATTCTGATTAATATCCTGTAGCTTTGAATGCAGGGCTTCATTGGTGATGATCATTGGTTAAAGGTCCCCAATTATACTGTTTTTCATGACTTTATTATAAGTCTCAGATATATAGAAAACATGTCTCTGATTGGCTGAAATACCAAACAGATCATTGCAGCATCCCATAATCCCCTCTGTTTCAGCCCTGTTTCAAAAGTGCTGATTCTGTTACTTTAGATGAAAATAAGGAGCCACTCCCAATGTCCTCTGAGAGATATTTGGTTAAAAAGAATGTTCATACATCATTACATGTTTATGTAGAAAAAGACAGGAAAAAGTGGATTTTGCACAATAGGTGACCTTTTAATGTTAATATTAACAGAGATACTTATTAGGACGTACTTTGGATACAAAGCAAGGATTGTTTGTTGACAGAGCCAAGTCTTTCTCTCATTGGAACTCCATTCACATCAAAAGCTTTTCAGCAGATTTTAGGAAATAATCAATGCTTTCAGTGTATCATATTAGGAGTCCTTGAACCTCAGTAGATTTTCTTTGATTTCTCCATCAAGCTTCAGATCGAAATGATCCTCATTTAACAAGATTTTTTATTTTCTCGTTGAACACAATCAATTGATGGACTACTCCAAGGAGTTATGGCGTGATATGAACAGCTTTTTTCCTCCGCAAAGGAAGTCACATTTATTTTTGTTTTTCCTTTATGTAAGAAGAAGGAAAAACTACTAGCTTAGTTTTCATAAACTTGAGTAGAAGGGGGTTAGCGTGGACAAGGAAAACCCCAGTACATTTCGAAAAGCGGATCAGATTTACGTACAGTAGAAGCATTACTTCTCCCTTTTGTTTACGTCCCAAAACATTTGCTTTGTGCTTGATTCATATAGACCAAATGAATTATGGGAATAATCATGTTATTGAGTTTCCTTAATAGGAAAATGTTTCATGATGGAAGAAACAATCATAGAGTCTGCAAAGTGGACATGTTATGCAGAGTTGTTTTAAAAAATAAAATAAAAGTGAATACGTCTCTAAGCTCATGAATGCACCAACATCAGAAGCATGGAGCATGTGGCCATTCAGAACATTCCTCTCTACATTTTTAGCATACCTGCAGATATGAAAATGGACTACCATTTATTATGTCCTGTCCTGTAGTCCAGGAATTTATCACAGTATCGCTTTCATTTATTATTTTATTATTTATTATTGAACAAGCATGTCAGAAATTCCGGTGAAAGTTAGCATTTATATTGAATCAGCTTCTACTTTTTTCCAGTTATGTTTTATCATTTACTATTATTTACAAACAGTGTACAGTAAAAAAACATCAGTATATAGAACTCAGAACAGAACAGTGTTAAGGATATACAATACATTCCACTATATAGCAAGAAAACTATAGCCAAAATGAGACATAACAAAACTATATGAAATATGATGGTGTATCTTACTGTATGTCAGTAACTGATGCGTAACTTGGTACATTGGTTACATCTTATATGTTTGATGTTCATGGATGGTTTTTGTAAGCAGCAGGCTCATTCTGGGTATTACTGCAAGGATCTGGGTGTGGCACTACACAAAACACACACACACACACACACACACATATACAGGACTGTCTCAGAAAATTAGAATATTGTGATAAAGTTCTTTATTTTCTGTAATGCAATTAAAAAAAACAAAAATGTCATACATTCTGGATTCATTACAAATCAACTGAAATATTGCAAGCCTTTTATTATTTTAATATTGCTGATTATGGCATACAGCTTAAGAAAACTCAAATATCCTATCTCTAAATATTAGAATATCATGAAAAAGTATACTAGTAGGGTGTTCAACGAATCACTTGAATCGTCTAATTAACTCGAAACACCTGCAAGGGTTTCCTGAGCCTTGAAAAACACTCAGCTTGGTTCAGTAAACTAAATCACAAGTATGGGGAAGACTGCTGATCTGACTGCTGTCCAGAGGACCGTCATTGACACCCTCCATTCCAGGAGGGTAAGACACAAAACAAAGAAATTTCTCAAAGAGCAAAGCTGTTCACAGAGTGCAGTTTCAAAAGCACAATCCCACAAAAAGTCTGTGGAAGGGGGAAATGTGGCAAGGCAAACGCGCACAACCAAGAGAGATGACCGGGCAACCTTAAACAGCATTGTGAAGAAGAGTCGGCTTCCCAGAATTTGGGGGGAGCTTCAAGACAGTGGAGCTGAAGCTGGAGTCCAAGGTATCAAAAAGTCACTGTTCACAGACGTGTCCGGGAAATGGGGCCTACAATAGGCCGTATTCCCATGGCCCCCAAGCGCACTTCTGAAGCTCAGACAAACGGTAAGAGGCGTCTGACTTGGGCTAAGGAAAAGAAGGCAGCTTGGAGCACGTTGGCACGTGGTCCAAAGTCCTGCTTTTCAGACGAAAGCAAGTTTTGTATTTCATTTGGCAAGTCAAGGCCGCCAGGAGTCTGGAAGAAAGGCTGGAGAGGAGGCAAAATCCAAAGTTGGGCTTGAAATCCAGTGTGAAGTTCCACACG
>NW_011338673.1:15708-18427 GCF_000735185.1 Notothenia coriiceps
TGCTTCCCCACCTGTAAAGATGCTCTTAAGGGGCATTATCCAGGTGTGTGTGTGTGTGTGTGTGTGTGTGTGTGTGTGTGTGTGTGTGTGTGTGTGTGTGTGTGTGTGTGTGTGTGAATGTTAGCCTTTGCCTCAGCATGAATGGGTGAATGCTGACTTGTATGGGTCGAGTAGTCTGGAAAAAGCACTCAATAAATGCAGATAATTTACCATTCAAATCACATAGACTTGTGACAGTTATTAGCTGAACATGGCACCTTTCCAGCCCTGTCTGCCAATATTAAAATGGTGGCGTCACAATGAGACGCACTAAAGTCACACTTTGGAGGTTAAACCTCGTTTACGACAATGCTCCGTGTACCTCATTGCTTGTTTAATGTACCTCAGCGATCTATCGCACACACCACTAAGCTCCCAATGGCCAGCCGGAGCCGCATTTTCCTCAAGGTCGTGCAATGTGAATACAAACAGTTACTCAGCCGAGATATAACAGCGACCATCTACCGACAACAGGAAGTAAAGAGTGACCACACAGGTGTGCTACCATGTTGCTTGATGCACAGTGAAATGAACATAATGTCTTGTATCTATCTTTTTATGGGCCACTAAACTACCATTCGCATCTTGATTTACAGCCTCACAGAGTAAATGGAGAAGGCATGGGCATAGGTGTCTGCCATCTTTCATAAAAGTAATGTGTGCATACCAGACAGGCAAAGAGGCACTAAATAATGAGGCGTGTGGCAAATTGTGCCTCTGAGTAAAAAAGCAGCAGCCATGGGGGATATGAAGGAAAACAGAATCTATCAAAAAATATGCACATCATACAAGTTTCCTAAGAAAAAAATGAAATTGAGTTCGGATTTTTAGACAAATTGACCCCTGAACAACAAACAGTAATGTGCTCTGGGCAGATTTAGAGGAACTGGACCCACCAGAGCAGAGCAGGGGGAAGCACTCAGATCCTCTAGTTGTGTAGAAGTAGAAATACTAGTCCTGAATTCCAAATGACTGAAAGAGGCCCTATTATGCTTTTGGGAGTGTTCCTTTTCCTGTAGTGTGTGTAACAGGTTGTAGTGCATGTAAATGGTCTGCAAAGGTTAAAATCCCTGAGTTTCTCTCCCACACACTCCCCTCGTCTCAAATCCTGCCATTGTTTATTACCCTCAAAGTAGGGCTGCACGATATTGGAAAAAACTGATATTGCGATATTTTTTCCCCTTCGATATGAAGAAAATACCATTTTTTTTGTCCGCAAACTAGTTGTCAGAGCAACAAGCTGAGCTAGCTCGGTTAGCAGCGCCGAACTGGAGAAACACATGAAACTACTTTATTCAGTGTTTTTACCTTTAATCACCGGGTCCGTTTGCTTTGGAGATTTGATTGTGATTGGTGGTTTGCTTACACTCACTCAAGTACCCTTGACATGAGAGCCGCGCAAGTTTTCCTTTTGTAGCAAGCAGCAAAAGAATTATAACATGACGTGTTTGAGTTCATTTGCCATCACGCTGTGTAAAAAAAAGATCGTCCTGCGATGTACATGCGCATATCGCGATTATCGTCACGACACGATATCTTGTAGCCCTACTTCAAAGTGACATTACTATGTAACACTTGCGTTGCTATTGACTAGCGCTCCAACACATTGTACGTGATAGGCTAAGGGGCGGGACATCTTTAAGCGGTTGACCAATCACAAAACTGATCACAACAATCAGAACAGAATAGGAAGATAGGCAAAAATTTCCATTTGCAGAAGTATTATATTAAAAATGTACTCAAAAGTAAAAGTACACATTATGCGCAAAAGCTCTTTTCAAAGTATTATATTATTGTGTTTATCACTTAAAAATACATCGTAAGAGCTTTGAAATGTGTTGGTTTCTCAATGTTTAGCCACTCTAGATTTCTTTTAAATACTGACTTCATAAAGTGAAAGTACGGCATCATTATATTACAAATGCCATGTGAATTACATGTAAAGAATACCTAGTTACTATGAGTGTTAAATACATGTAATGGACTGAAATGTACACTATGTTACCCCAAAATATAATGTAAGTAGCTTTAAATGTAAATACTCAAGTAAAGTTTAAGTATGGGAAAATAATACTTGAGTAAATGTATTTTTATATTTAACCTCGTCTCCTGACTAATTAACCAGTATCACTATGGAAACCACCCTGACTGCAGTCCTCACTGGGTCCAGAGTCATAACCACACTTTGTCTGCTAATTGTGCCCTCAGGTTTTTGTCACTGCGCCAAGCTGCAAAATGAACCCATCGTGACAAATGTGAGCGACATAAAATGGTACAGAGTGATTGAAAGCTCGCGTTAGTGTGTTATTGTTCCTCTTGCGTGGGTTATTGTGGGAGCGTTAGTCGGGAAGGCGTCAAAACACCACCTCGCCGAGGATTAGCCATTCTAATTACTTCCACCTCTCCACTATCACCATCTGCTTTGACTCTGAATGGGCCTCCTCGAGCAACATGCTATTCAAAATCAATTGCTGCAATCTGCACAATGTTAGCATGATAAGCCGTGCGGAGGTATTTCTGTCCTTTGTAATCCAGTTTGCGTCGAACAGATAAGGTTTATTACATCCTGCGGTAATCTTTCCATGTTTGGCTTTCCGACTATAGTTCAAAAAGGGGATGTCAAAGAAAGGATGCAGTGAAAAAAGAACCAAATGTTTAGGAGATAATTATGTGTTGTGAT
>NW_011338673.1:18452-18702 GCF_000735185.1 Notothenia coriiceps
GATAGGGCTTAAAGACGGCCTTATTATGCTTAAACGGGGACCTATACCATGCTATATTTGAATCAATATATTGTAGGGCCATACGTATTATTAAGCGGTACTATTTATAAGTTTTATTTTTCCAAAATACCACAACAGATCATCGCATTTTAGCCATGCCTCATTTTGCCTCACTCCAGCTTGTCTTTGCCATGAGCTGGAGCGCCACCGCAAAGGACGGCGGCGAAGGAACAAGCGTCATTGTTTTACC
>NW_011338673.1:18739-18959 GCF_000735185.1 Notothenia coriiceps
TAGGAGATAATTATGTGTTGTGATATTGTTGTTAGTGCTTTATACGTTAAATACCAGCTTAAAGAGGCCTTATTATACTTAAGCAATAGTTCACGACAGGCCGTGGTATATGCTCATTATATCACAGCTAAGGGGCGTGGTTCGGCCCGACAACCCCCGAGAATATTGCTCCACTTTCTCCGGTCCCCGAGATTGGGCTTCCAGTAGCTCTGGAGAGAGC
>NW_011338673.1:19052-19319 GCF_000735185.1 Notothenia coriiceps
GTTGATCATACACGCGGAGTGCACCTCTGTGACATCATAGAGGTGCAAATCAGAATCCACATGTATCAAATCCGTGGCAGCCCCGTTTTTAGAGATTTGGGTATGGAGGAAAAGAGAGAGGGTTGTATTTTCTGACACTTGGTGAGTTCCCTGGAACACCGGGGACACATATTCCTGTATAAAAGACGTAAAAAAGTAGCATTTTGCATGATAGGTCCCCTTTAAGCAATAGCTCACGACAGGCCGTGGTATATGCTCATTATATCA
>NW_011338673.1:19359-35375 GCF_000735185.1 Notothenia coriiceps
GCAAAGGAGGGGGCGAGGCACAAGCGTCATGTTACTATGCTGTTGCCATGCTGTTGCTATGCTGTTGCCATGCCACGGCAACCTCTCATTCCCCTGATAGGTGGAGAGTTGATCATACACGCGGAGTGCACCTCTGTGACATCATAGAGGTGCAAATCAGAATCCACATGTATCAAATCCGTGGCAGCCCCGTTTTTAGAGATTTGGGTATGGAGGAAAAGAGAGAGGGTTGTATTTTCTTACACTTGGTGAGTTCCCTGGAACACCGTGGACACATATTCATGTATAAAAGACGTACAAAAGTGCATTTTGCATGATAGGTCCCCTTTAAGTAAAAGGCCACGGTGTTCTGGTTTGGGTCGGCATGAGTAGGTTTGAACTTCTAACTTCTACATCTAAGCAACAACACTTCTTTTTAAGGTTAAGACAATTATTGTTGTTTGGGTTGGTGTGTTTATTAGACAACTGGCAAGTACGTAAGTTACACAACAAATCAATGTTAAAATAGGTCAACCATGATTTTGGTTTACACGGGACAGAAACAGCTTTTTTCTTAGAGAACGTTTTTGACACCTCTATCCACCCGGAACACTTCCCTACTCTAATTCCATCCACCCCACCTCTTCCATTTGCAAACCGCATCTGCATCTGACATCTTTTCTACACAAACACTGTTCACCACAAAATTCTTCCCTACGCAAACTCCATCAATGAGGACTCCAGCCAATAAAAACTCCTCCCTACCCAAACTTCATGCACCCTTTCCTCTTCCCTACGAGAACTACATCCACCCTGACATCTTCCCTACACAAGCGCAATCTACCCCGATCTCTTCCCTACGCAAACTCCATCTACTCTGACTTACTCCCTACACAAACTATATCTACCCGGAAGTGAATTACATCCTCCCAGACCGCTTTCCTACGTGTACTTTTTAGGTGAAATTACTTCCAAAGAGGTAGCACTACACGTCATGGCTCATAATAAAAATGTTGGTGCATTACTTTTCAGTTATCATTAGAAACATTGAATAAGAACAGCCTGCAAAGCTTGATAAACAGAATTTGAATTGGGAGTTTTCCAATCCTTACTCTCGTTGTTTACCTCAAAAGGATACATGGATTGTAACATCATCCTGAAATTACTGCGGATGTTTCTTTGCATTTTATGACCCTCTTTAAACCCTGCAAGAAAATATGTATATCATTTTGTAGGGAACATGGAACACGGGGTGTCATCATTGGCCTTTAATGATATGATTTTTCCAATAATCACATGGTGTTGTCATGTCAGCTTTTACAGGTCTGTGGGGACACTCTATGAAGTCTCCCTCTGTGCCGCTGTCATGATGCATTCATGTGAACGACAAGCAGTGCCAGTAACAAACTGGCCGCTCACATTATCTCCTGTTTGCTGATTACAGAGAAAACTGTTTGCATTCAGGAGAGTTTCAGGCCTGTGTTTGCTGTCAGACATGAGGAGACGCCACAGCATGGGATAATGATGAATGCGTACTGATTTGACAACAGAGTGAGAGGCAGTACGTTCTCTGTTTGATTTCACCTTGCTCGCCCCTTGGCATTTCATACCACCGTGACAGGTGTGTCTCTGTATGTGTGAGAGACAGACAATGCCTGCGGTCAGTTTTCATATAATCACGATTGTCTCCTTGTTCGGTTTCTTGCCTCACTTCAGATTGAGATCAAAAGGGCTAGGATTGTTACTGTTGTGAAATCTGCTTTTCAGTTTACTCGCTCTACTACCAATTACCAGTTGCTGTTTTGTATCCTTGTCCACATTGATCTGAAGAATAAGAAAGCACAAAGAAAGGAAGGACAAGTTGTAAGAGGCTTTTAAAGACGCAGGAAGTCTGCATCATCATGTACTGTACTTTAACAAAAAAAAGTAAAATAACTTATTGTGCAGAATGGCTAATTTCAGCATGAGTAGTACATTAAGGTTGCAGCTGGTAAGACTAGAGTTAATTTGTTAATATACCGGGTATTTGATTTCATCATAATGCATTAATTGATTTATAGTTTTTTTTAACCAATTTGAGTTCATAAATGAACTAAATAATGAAAAACTGTAGATCCTTAATACTAACTTAATGAGATGCTCCTAGGTATCTTCTGCTATTGCTTATCTGCGTGAAATGGATACGTTTGCTTATTCAGTATTACAGTAGTCAGGACTTGGCTTCAGTTCTAAAGTAAGACATGATGTAGCTGGCCAAAGACATTTAATCTTTGATCACAGACATAACCAGCTGCCAACAATACCAAAAAAGGCAACAAACTGTATGACAAATGTTGCATGTCAGAGGAATGCAATGAGACCAAAGGACATGACAATACAATAATTTGGTAGGACCGTTCATAATTTGACTCTGAACTTGAAGGAATGATCAACCCATGCACTTTGAACTTTAAGTGTGAAGATACTGTAAGTCACTATAAAGGTTGGGCATGTGCTTTTCCTCAGTGTGCATCCTTGTGTTTGTGTTTCCCACGGTTGGCTGGTAGCAGAGGCCAATAAACTAAATCAGCGTTGAGTTCAGACAGGAAGTCATTCATTCACTGACCAATCTTTGTTTATTTCAATTTCTTTAACACAAACAATGCAAAATTAACAAATGGCTTAAAGTTTGATGCTACATTGGCGAATACATTTCTTGAACTGAAATCAACACTGAAGTAAAGGAAGTTCAATTTTAAAGTACTTTCCAATGGTAAATGGTAAAAAATGCTTAAATATATAGATTTCCTGTGTTTCTCTTTTACGTCAAACAACAGTATCATTCAGTTTTGAACTGACACAACTATTTTTTTTCAAGATATAACCTTGGAATTTGAAAAACTGGAATGGAAATTCCATCGTTTCGTCATGCAAGGGGCCACTTTTAAATACTTGTTATACAAATATTATAAGAACCTTTTAAAGGAAAACAGTTTCTCTTCCTTTGTGACATTAGATGTACCTCATTGGGCCAAAATGATTAAATAAGGTACACTTGTTTAGTGAAAAGTCCTCTTTGACAGAGAAAGTGGTCATTAAGTTTGGGGCCTAATACACACATTGTCCACTCAGATAAAGTTGTATTCATTAACAATGACTGAACATCATTATGAACCCCACCCAGATATTTGCACATATATTTGTTTTTTTTTTATATATGGGAGTCTGTTGATTTTAAAACTGGAAAGGGCAGTTGGCTTACGTGTGATCTATAATAAAAGGTAGGGCACGGCAATGGATTGTGTGAAACTTGTTATTGTTTACTTGTGTAATAGTTCTTCCTCCTATTTTTCCTGGAGGTCCACCACATGGGAATTACATCAAATTCCTATTCTTTTTTCCGTGTCAGGCTTTATCTGGTATGTTACAGCTGTACTACAACAACACTGGGGTTTAAAACGCGTATACAAGGAGGTACATATTGATATAATTTAATGTAAAGAAAATGTCAAATTTTTCATTGTTATTTCTTTCACCGGGGGGCTCTCGATGTATCTGCTTTCACACCGTCTTCAGTCCCTTAAGAAATCCGTACACAATTAAATACATTCCTGTGACATCCTCACATCCCTGCTAGGAAATGCATCATGGGTAGTTTCCCTTCTCTGCTATTTTTGGTGATAGTGAGACCCAGGGGAAAGACCTTATAGTACAGTCATGCAGAACAACAGCTGTGAATTGACTTGGTGTCTCCCTAATCATAATGGAACGCTGAAAAAGTGAAAACTGTGTGTGAGCCTGTAGTTATGGGCTATTCCCTTACAGTCCCAAAAGCATGTGAGTGGAGTGAAAACACATGTTCCTGTCGCACAGTATCAGTAAAAGCTGAAGAAGAAGAACATTTGAATTGATATCTGTATTTGTTGTTTCTTAAACCTGTAGAATTGAATATGTTTGGCCAATTAGGGGCAGCAAAACAAGCTTTAAACAAAGCATTGACATAATTGGCATATATTACATATCCATATCCACACATACAACAATATGTTTTTTCTGGAGTCTTCTTTCTGGGGACCTGATCATAGTTCCAATTATGTTCCCTTATCTGTTGTTTACCAGCTAGTTGCTAATTTTGTCTAACTGCCGTTTAGTGTTAGGAATGTAGCGTACAGTAAAGAAAAGCTCATAGACACAGTAAGAGTCAGCCAAAACAAAATGCTAAAATATGCTTAAACACGTTGTCACTACTGTTAGAGCAGCTATAAACAATATCAGCTTTGAAATGTAAACTGTGCTTAGTACATCATTTGCTGTGAATTAATTGCTAATTGCATGTAAATCAGTAAGTATTGTTAGCCAAATAGCTATGCTAAGTAACTCAGTGAATTTCAGTGCATTTATAAAAAAAACTTGAATATGAAATACAAACTTGTTTTCACCTGAGGCAATGAAGGAGGTCACATATGTTCAACTTTTACTTAATGAACAATTAGAAATGTAAAGTTAAAATTAAAACACTTATAGTAATAATATGCAATTCTAACAAGAGGGAATATGAACATTTTTCATGAAAGCTGAATACAATGTCATATTTAGAATCAAGTTTTTTCTTTAAACATTTCAATTTCAAATATGCAAACTTTATATTTTAATTAATTAACAGAGACTTCATTTATTAACAGAGGCAACAGAAGCAGCTTGTCTCTATGATTCGCTGCCAGGAAGGTGATTCGAACCCTTTTGCGCGCGAATAGGTTGCTCCTGTATCCGTCGCCCTCTCCTAGCTGTCTTCGTCGACGCGTTGTAACTTGGTTTGCCTCGAACCGCGGAAAAGTGCTCTGTCAAAAACACATAGTCAATCAGCATTCGAATTGGTGGCTGTAACTTACGCTTTATTGCCCTCTAGCATAGGGTCATAAGTTCTGAGGGTTTCTATCTACGTTTCACATGCCTGGTTTTCACATACCAAAACTAGCATCCCCATCTTCTGAGCTCTCTACCGTCAACTCTTATGCATCATTTTCTCTCTCCACCTCGCGTCGCTCAGAGAGTCGAGGTGAGCGTAACAACGGTCCCGGTCTAGACACGCGCGCACTCATAATCCAGCACGACCACTCGTTCACAAAGATCTTGAACTCTGAATGCCTATTTTTGTGACTTCATCGGATCAACCATTAACTAGCACCATGTTCTCTGGGCTTGAGCTTAGTGGCCATGATGTATTTTGGATCCTTCCCAATGCCAACCAGTCCGATAGACAAGGTTGCCCCATACAACCAATCTAAAGAACCAAAACAGTGTAACAGTAGCTAGTACACGACTAGATGTTGAAGGAAATGCATTGTGGTGTCTGCAAGGGAAACGGCTCAACGCTCTCAATATGACCTTCTTTCTATGCAAGTCGGCCGGTACGCTGCATTTGTACTGTATCTCTCTGGGGTGCGATGAGCATGCCTATTCTCCGCAATTATATTTTAGCGTTGATTTCCTGTGTCGCAGTACCCCGTAATTCATCTCACATCCTCTGTAAGAGCTAGCTTTACCTATATAATAAAATTGAATCTCGTGAGACAAAGTCCATCCAGATATTGATGAATGACCAAAAATAGACTCAGTGCATCACTTACCTGAAACGTTGAATTACTGGATGGCAGTCGGTCAGAGTTTGTCCACTCCTTTGAGCCCGGCCTTGTCCTTAGACGTCATTACAGTTCTCTCCGCTGCTATCTCCAGGTGGGAGTTAATGTGTGTCTTTAATCTTATTTCGTGTCATGTTTCTGCTATGCTGCCACCCAATTTAAGAATCTGCACTTAAATCCATCTCACGCCTGGTGGCAGGAANAAGGCTGGCCAACCGTCATGGTCCAGAAGTAACAGGAAATAAATGTTGAACTACAATTTAAGACCAAATAAAAATGTTTTGGCCACCATGGCAAATGCTGGTAGGGCTGCTCATGTCATCTCTTAAAGATATTTTGCAAGAAACACCAGCCTGTTTACATGGTCTGGTTTCAGAGATGAGCGCAGGCAGGTGACAATATTGCCACCTGTACTGAAGACCCTCTCTGAAGAGGAACTTGTGGCAGTGCTGCCACATACAGTATGACACAGGAAAAAAAGAAAAGACCCTTTCTTTGTCATTATATAAAAATAGTGTTGCTACAAAAGTATAAATTAGGCTTACTAATAAGACAACTCAGATCTGAAGCTACACAGGAATCTGCTGCAAAGTGCAATAAAAAAGACAAAATTAATAGAATCAAACACATTTTTTGTTGCATTTTATTAGAGTATAAAAAGAAATGCCTTTAAAATAGGATGCGATCAACACTGGTTGCTTAACCTGAATTGATAATAGACTATAATCAATTTAAACAGAACAGATCTTAATGTTATATCTTAATTCTTATACCATTTTGTACAATAATTATAATGAAAAAGTTCAAACAAACTAAAACTTACAGCTGATTAATAACGGTATCTAACTTGAGTTTTTATTATATCAAAAACCTGTTGAAATGCTACTGTTATTTTTCCTGTCCCCCAAAGCGCGCCGGCAGCCTCCAGGAATGCTTCTGTCACAACTTCGCCGTCTTTGAAAGACTTCATGTGTTTCACAAGAACGTGACTGACACAATAAGATGCTATGGTAGCAGCCTTGCTCTTGTTGTTGGGCCTGGTGAAAATGGACTGCTGTGCATTTAGCTGTCCTTTCAGGTCCCTCCCCTTTTGGGAGCGTAGGGCAGAATTAGGAGGGAATTCCGTCTCGTAGCATTTGTGCACTGTTTTGAAATGCCGCTCCTAAATGACCCTTCTTCGATAAAGCCACACTCGCATTGCAGATGAGACAGATGGACTTTGAATTGGAATAGATACAAAAATAATCATCCTCCCACTCTGAGTGAAAATGATATATTTTGGGCTTTTTTGCTTCTGCCATAATTGTGGTCTTGTGTGTGTGCGGACTGTCACTCCTGTTGACACAGACAACGTCAGCGAAATAGTGCCGCTGGTGCCCACTGCCCACCAGCCACGCCCCGACACATGGGGTCACGCCGGGCAATCACAAAACTTTGATGCGTTCAAGTGCATTATTCTGGCACAGGAAGATTATGTTATAGGACATTAACGATAAAACTGAATATTGTTGTTCTATTTTTAGACACATCTCGCGATCGACTGGGAATATCCCTGCGATCGACTGGTTGGGCACCCCTGGTTTAGACTATGTTTAATTGTAATTGGTTATCAATTGTCCCCTGGGTGTGGTATATTGGTATTTAGCTCACCTGTTGCACGCCGGTTTTGTGGATGACAAAAGGTTGAATTGCTGACATTTTCTGTTGACTGTGAGTCCGGACTCACGGACTTGGTTTTGTTTCTTTATTAAACATAATTGATCTGTGACTACAATATGGCGTTGTGGAACGTGTCACAACGATGAGCAAAGTGTATCCTCTCAGCATAACTCATTGGGAGGGTTACCGCTACAGTTACAATCTTAGTGTTGGATAAGATAGAAATTACCTTACTATATGTCAAATGTATTGACATAATAGTATGTCCTGAGCTGATCTATCAAGTAAATGGCCAGACAGGACTTCAGACTGATGACGCACATGTCAACAAAAGTTAGTATATATGTGAAAATATATAAACAGAAGACAGGGGGTGAAGAGGAAGAGCTGGGAGAAAGAAGCTTTATGTTGACACCAAGCTGGAAGAGAGGGAAGAAAGAAAGGTGAGAGTGTGGAGCGAGAGGCATGCCGAGTTCACAGAGACGCTGAGAGGACAGTGTTTATCTTGAAGGCTTTACTGCTGATTGATAGAATGGGAGCTTGTCTGGTGTCATGTCACGATGGGGGGTGGGGGGCAGACAGATGTTGACATCCCTGCTGTCAACATCTGTCTGTGGGCTGGACGGCTGTCACCGTATCTTTTGGATTCTGTTTGTCAGGAATGGCACCGTATGAGGTGATTGGAATTGAGGATGCTCAGAGAAACTCTTTCCACATTTCTTAAGGGCTGCTGTTATATCTCTACAGAAGAGCCTCTGCAGATAAGGGCAATGTCAGTCCAGAGGGCAGGAGCCCTGCTACGCTCTTTGGGGGACATTCTTGCAAGAACTGGTTAAAGTGTTGTCCTTCTAAGTTTTTAATCATCATTTGCAAAATAAGCACACATCAAATGTCTCTACAGTCGTGTGCAACTACTGAAACTGAAGAGATGTCTTTTATACTGAAAAGTATTCTAACTTCGATACAACCAGGAGTAAATATAAAATGTTTCATGAAAGCAGAACACATTGTCAATGTCATGTTTTAGAATCAAGTTTTTTCTTTAAACATTTCAATTTCAAATATGCAAACTTTATATTTTAATTAATTAACAGAGACTTCATTTATTAACAGAGGCAACAGAAGCAGCTTGTCTCTATGATTCGCTGGCCCAGGAAGGTGATTCGACCCTTTGCGTAGGTCGCCTGCATCCTGTGCCTCATTGTCTTCGTACCCGTTGTAACCGCTCTCAAGGTGTCAAAAACCACAAGCGCCTTCTCAGAATTGTGGCTGTAACTTTTACGCTTTTATTGCCCCATCTAGCATAGGTCAAAAGTTCAGAATGTTCTATCTAGTTTCACATGCCTGGTTTCACATACAAACATACATCCTTTCTATTTACAGTCAATTTAGCATCTTTTTATCAATGGTAAGCTAGAGGTAGGTGAGGTAAAGGTCAGGTCTGACACGGCCACTTAAACAGCAGAACTGTCAACAGTTGAACCTGAATGACTTTAGCTAATGGATCAAATAACTAGCACATGTTCTCTGGGCCTTCTGAGCTTAGTGCCATATGTATTTTGTTTCCCATGCAACAGACGGTGCAATACAAAACAAAACAAAAACATGTAACACTATATACACGACTAGATGTTGAAGGAAATGCATTTGTTGGTGTCCTGCAAGGAACACGGCTCAGTGCTCAATAAATGACCTTTTTACTTCCAGTGGAGGACTGCTCTTTTCTGTATTTTCCTCTGGGTCTGATCAGAGAAAGGCTTCATTCTTTTAGAAGTAAATGTTCATGTCCAATTACCAGACATCTAAAGTAGCTACCATTTAAACTGTGAAAAAAACGTCCATCCAGCTATTTGTATGACCAAAAAGACTCAGTAATCACTACACTGAAGCCTTGTCCTTAGACGTCATTCACAGTTCTCTCCGCTGATATCTCCAGGTTGGGTTAATGTGTGTCGTGCTATGCTGCAATTTAAGAATCTGCATTAATCATTAACCCTGTGCAGAAAACACATTCAGTTTAACACCTGCTTGAATACACTGCTTTTACACCACACAGCCATTTACTACTATGGCTGCTATTTACACTACATGAAGTAAATACTTATGTGTGCGTTGTTAAACGTTCAGTGACAGTTATGAATCCACCTGCACAAGCTTTAAAGTAATACTTCACACACAAACACATTATTTTTGCATCAATTACTCACCCTGTGTTAACTTGAATTATTGAAAATCCTCGCAGGCCTCCATAGTGAAGAAAGACTCAACAAATGGAGAAAGTTGTAGGTGAATTGAAGAAAATCCTTACCCTGTCCCATCACAAGCATTTTTTCAAAAACCATACAATTGAAAGGTCACCTATTATGCAAAATCCACTTTTTCCATGTCTTTTATACATAAACATGTGTCCTCTCTGTGTAAGGAGATTCTGAAAGTTTCAGGAAAAAAGATTCGCTCACTTTTCTGGACCAAATACCTCTCAGAGGGGCATGGGGAGTGGCTCCGTATTTTCATCTAAAGTAACAGACAGAAAATCAGCACTTTTGAAACAGGGCTGAAACAGAGGGGATTATGGGATGCTACAATGCATGATCTGTTTAAACTATGATTAATATTTGTAAACATTTATTTACTTTTAATTCTTTTGATTGCACATTGTTATTTTAATTTTAATTTATGGCATTTTGAAATGGAGCAACTGTCACAAAACCTAACTTCCTCCGGGATAAATAAAGTATTCTGATTTGTAATGCATATTTTTGTTTATATAAATAACAGCCACTACTACTTACATTCATTAACACTCTTCTCTGTTTTTTGATTTTCCTTAATTGTGAAGGTATGAAAGTAATGTTCTTGCCTCAAGGTTGAGTACATCTTTTGTACCATTAGCATAACACTGCACACCTGAATTTAGGTAGACCTAGTAAGATAGCCTGTTGCATACACATACTATATATAACTTTGACCCTCATGGACACACACCCTCTCTGTACAGTATATTACACAATATATATGCAGTAAAGTGTTGGCTCAATGCCATGTCACTGAGTCTCCAGTATGTGGCACTAGTCCAGAGCATTTACATTCTGCAGCCCCCTGATTCTGCTGTAATCTGTAACGCTGTTGTCCCTCTAATGAGAAAAGACTCTTTTCCCTTTTATCCCTGCATGACTGCAGAGCAAGAACATTTGACGCGTAGCATTGGATGGTGAAAATGCCTCTTGTCCCAAAACAAAGATGCATAGCAACCTCACGTTTATCCTCCTGAAAGCTATAATGTGACTGTGATTATTGAATTATACATTAGTCCATCAGGAACACAGTGCTTGTGCCAGGTTTAATTTTATTCTTTCACTCATGTTCTTTGTCCCCTTTCAACTTTGCGCCCTTGTTTGCCTTTGTTGCAGCACTGAAATTCTAGCTCTTTTTCAAACACTTCAGCGCAACACACACACGAACAGAGGTATTATTATGGAGGGCGGCTCTGAACTGTGAAGGAGGAGGTGGGGTGGGGGGGACTCCCATTCTGTTGATATACACAGTGGGAAGTGCTTGAAAGAGAGAGCGGAGGAAGAGCATATATAGTGAGAGAAAGTCAAAGATCCGGAGTGACACGCTGAGATAAAAAAGAGCTGAGGGAGTTAGCTGTGAAAGAAAGCTGTCGGGGGGGGCTGCAGTAGCCCTTGAAGTTCCAAAGTTCTTGACTGTAATTGTTCAGCATGGATTCCTTCTGCTCGAGCAAAGGTAAGCCACGCTGTTGTGTGCACTGTAAGGGGAAATAACCATAACGAAAGAAAGGAGACAGGTAGCAAGTGATACAGGTGGAGAGCAGACGGAGAAAGCATTCCGAGGCTGTGGGTGGGACTGCACATGGGTCGACTATAAAGCGGCAGCAAACGCATAACAGGTGTCTGTCTGATTCTTTCAAACCCTAACCCTAATCCTAGGTTGGACGATATTACGTCCTTCTTCTAACTTTGAGACAATGGAAATGTGTCATTTGTCCGATTATTTTTGCCATACCATTGAAACCCTCACGTGTCGATTTAGTTGAACCATGTAATGCTGCAAATGAATGAGCTGGACTGCTTTATGGCAACATCAGATATAGAGATTTATTTTGGCCAGTACCTTGATCTTGTGTCGTGCGTTTTTGTTTCTGGACATACATGCCCATTTGTTGTTTTATCTATCATTGATGCTTTATTAAAGAGAAACATAAATAACTAGAAGGTCAATCTGAGAGTGAATACCTCCGCTAAGGCTATTCCCTATCTTGCAATGCTACATGTATATGTACAGTGCATGTGATGGAGGATATTTCAGAAGACCATTTAATGATTGGTATTCACTGTCAGAAGGGGATTTACATGGTTGGAGTATGTTAGAGTGTATTGCTGTTACAGTCAATCATCCAGCAGCTCTGACATTATACAACAATGAATACATTATAATACAGCTGAGTAGTGAGGAGCCCGGGGGGGTGCTTAGTGTTCTGCTGTTCAGTCTAATGGAATAGTGGAGCATTACACATGAGAGTTGTTAAAAGCTGGTCCAATTATACTTATTTGATTATAATCCACAATATTAATTTTGAAGTCAGGTAATTATGAAGGGATAATTCCAAAATATATACTGGATCAATAACTTTGTTCAATTTTTGGTCTCTTGCAACTAGCATTTTTTATTTTTTCTTGACATTTCTTGACAAAGAAAGATCTAAAGTAATTCATGAATAATCTTCATTTGAATAAGTAATTAAATTGATAGTTCAAGCCCTAAAGCAACTGAATTCACAATTAATCATTAGCAGTACATGTAGTGTACAGTTAGCTAAATTGTAACAATTTAAGTTTTTGCAACATTGTTAGGCCAATCAAAAACATTGGCTAAAAAGGGGAAAAAGCAAAATTATAAGTGGCTTATGCAGTGAAACATAGAAAGGTTTAGGTACTGTAGAATAGAATGGATCTAAGTACCAAGGCAATGCAGTAAAATGACCTGTGAGTCTGAAGTCAATTGTCTTTTTGAGCCAACACACATTTAACTGAAGAACATTGTCTTCTGTGTTTGTCACTGGATCAGTGTGTCATCCATATTTTGCTTTTCTTGTCTGTACTTGCAGGGATGACAGGGAAACATGCTTTAAGGCTGCTAATGATTGTTTTTGCTGTATAATAGCACATTCTAGTTGTATTACCCTTGTACCAAACCTCAGCATGTTATTTCCCTGGAATTGTCAGGGGTTTGTGGTTACATGTCGAGAAGAGGTTACATTGTATAGGAACCAAATCTTATAGATATAGGTAACCCACAGACACTAATTCTCTCCATGGTCCCAGTTATGATGGTTTTTGGAGAGTGGATCACCTGAGATATGAATGCACATCAGTCCAAACATACTATGACGGAAGCCTAAGTTAAGACAGCAGAAACATTCAAAGAACTCAAGGAAATCCATACGCTATGTTTGCTAAACTATAGCTAGTCAAAGCCTTTTGGGGGCTGATTTGGGGTCTTATTTATCCATTTTTCGAAGTCCAGTTTCACTCACTCGTTGGCTTTACTTGATGCCATTCCGTATACATTTTTTTCTTTGAATATAAAAGGCTTAGCAAGTGAAGTATTATCTCAAATCTATCTTTTTTTTATGAACAAAACTTAATCTAATATTTACCTTGTCTTCCTACAAACACTTTACTATTCTACCAAAACTTGAAAGCAGGAACTGTAAGTCAAGCTACTGTACTGCCATTTGTTAAAAGCCTGTCTGGTGCAAAACAGCACTTGTCAACAAAGGCCCATTCTGAGGTGTTAAAACACAATTTTTCACACAGGTGCATTATTATGTTCCAAGGGATTCTGAAATCCTATCCAGCATGTAGACCGCTTTATATATATTCATATATATACATAATTGTTTTGTACCATATGCAGCATTAACAATACAATTGATACACTCTAGGCTTTTTGCAGAAGCTATATACTGTATACGTCTGAGAACAGAAAGGGAGAACGCGTCAAGAAAATGATGCCATAATACGTTACATACTGTTTGATTAATAAGTGGTCTTTTGTAAGTGCAGCACTTAAGAGCACAGATCTTGTGACGCCCTACCATAAGCCGTTTCAATATACTGGTCTGCATTAGCCTATGATCTCATCATTCTACATAAAGTAAAGGATGGATTAAACCTTTGGAGGTGCAACTCAGTGGTGAATGATGCTGACTGTGGCGTACAGAGATTTATTGTCTAGTCTTCACTAGTGGCTCCCTAATACGCCAGTTTATGCCCTGCTTCAGCACCCTGAGCAGTACAGTATATCACCCGCTGTGCGCTCTGCTGAATGTGATGTTGCCATGATGCTGACTTTCAGTCCAGAGCCCTCAGAGAAGGGATTTCTATCACTCAAAAGGCCTTTTGCTGTCACACTCTCTGGGATTATCCAGCAAGAATTTCCCACTGAGCTTCCATCAGGCCACAGCACGATTCAAAGACCTCCCACAGGGTGAGAATAATTACTGTACAAGGAGTTACTGTCCAAGTGTCTGGCTGAGGGGCGTTTGTCTGTCTGGCAGGGACAAGGGTTGCTGACTGCAGCAAAACTGAGAGGAAAAGCCAAAGGCAGATTTCTGAGTCTGTATTCACTGGTGGAATGTGTGTGAAATGATGTTGTTCGACAGTGGTGTATTGCAGTCTCCACCCCCTAGTGGACAACCAGAGTGTAGTAGGTGCCAACACAGGAGCTTTTGACCTCATCATTGCATCATTTCCTTTGAAAAGACTCAAAAATATTTGCTCTAATTGCTTATTTCGCCAGCAATGTATCCGCTCAAAAAACATCCCTCTCAATCATCACATACGACCCAATAGAAGTGCATGTCGGTGACCGTTTCTGCAGAAACCCCTCCCCCTGCCTTGATTTCCCTTTTCTTTTAATTCTACCCCCTAGTTTAAGTTGTAAGCCCATTCACTTGGTGTTATCAGTGGTTCAGTGTGGTTCATTTCTATATGTGTGTGTCTTAGTTGTGTTATCAGTGGTGTTATCAGCCTCTTATTGTTGGGACAGAAGGGGCCTGCTATACTGTATCGACTTGCAGGGTTTATTAATTTATTTACATGGTTTCTATAAAAGTGTTGCAACCAGGTGCCAGATCATACATACACTAAAGGAAGCTACAAAAACACACATTCACACAGAGTTTTTGTCAGAGGATATCCAATGTGTTAGAAGATTGCATTATGGCCAATGCTGCCCCTCATGTTGCTCTCCAAAGACTGTTCACTCAACATGACTGATCAATACTGCATGGACTCTAAACAAATACCAGAACGCTTCTAATATCAACAAATTGCCTTGTTGCCCACACATTCTGCATGTACAGTATATGGTTATCTGTTTGTAGATATTAGATGATGTCTGATTGATGGAGAAGTACGCCTTATCATTTCTGCACATTCTGTTTCACAATAGTGTCTGTTTTTGAAATGGGAAAAAGGCCCAATAATAGATTATATTAAATTGTGTGAATGATACATCAGTTTTTCCTTTGACACTGGCCGGATGCAACCCCAATGTCAAATCTAAGGCTATTAGACACTCCCTTTCTTAATTAAATATTGCTTCCTTAGCAAATGATGATGTCCTTGATATACACATGTTTCACTGCTGTCACTATCCGGAAGCAGACAGTCCATCTAGTATTAATGACCATGTGATGAACCAGAGGAGAGGCTGAGTGCTCTTTTATTTCATGAGTTCACACAATTAAAATATGAAGTGTGATTCTGGCAGCAGTTTTCATCACTTGTCAGTTATCATCAAAGTACAAGAATTGAATATGCCCTAGAAATGATTTCTATTGTGTATTTTTTTTACTGTTGGTCATATTGCATTTCTGGAAATATGATTATTAAATAAAACCCTGAGAAATAACCATTTATTTGACAATGTAGGAAAAAATAATGTAAATCTATTAAACTTCAAAGCACCCCACTAAAAAGTTATTATCCTGGACATAAGCTTTGAATTCATGTACCATATTTACCATAAGCGTTTACCATAAACACTTTGAAAGTCAGCTGTTGAAAACCATACCAAAAGTAACACGGATCCTATTTTAGAGCAGGATATTTCACAAATGTCACAAGCTGATGATTTAATACTGTGTTGGTTACCAATAAGAAACACTATCAGACCTGATGGCTGGTGGCATTTGTGACTCACATGCACAGGAAACCGTACTAGTGTTGACAGTATGTGGAGCATGTCCTACACAGTAGCGGGGCAGTGTGGGTGGTAATGGCCGGGGGTGAAGGGGAATGACCCCAGTGTAAAGGACAGCTGTACAAAAAAATTGCAACTTCTAATAGAATATATTTAGACACATGTTGGGAGTATTTGTGATTAATGTTTCCTGACACAACGCACAAGAGCATTGTTTTTCATCTACTTGTATTATTGAGAGTTTGGTGCTACTTTACTTCCGCAACATATCTTTCAGACTGGCGGATTAAAACCTCTGCAATACAAATCCTAGTTGTTTTATACAGTATTTTTTTATTTTTCTACTAAATTCTCCTCAAGTTAGCATTAGATGTTGCCTCATGATCCACAAGTAATAACTTTCAGAATAAATTGAATTTAACAAAACATATCTTTAAAGTAAATCTCCAATTTAGTGGCACTTGCATACACCACATTTTCCATTTTCATTCCTATATACAGTATATATTGAAGGTTTTTACAAAGGGT
>NW_011338673.1:35426-74980 GCF_000735185.1 Notothenia coriiceps
TGTTGTGTCCTGGCAGTCTCAGATTATACTTTTAAAGTAAATCTCCAATTTAGTGGCACTTGCATACACCACATTTTCCATTTTCATTCCTATATACAGTATATATTGAAGGTTTTTACAAAGGGTTATGTTTGATATCGTTCATGACCTGAGATTAATAATTTGTTTGTCATATTAATTGAGTTATAAAAAGAGATTTCCAAAATTCCCTGTGGAAAAACATTTGACTCTAATATGTTTAGAAAATGAAATGAGAACCTGACTTTCTCCAGTTTTCATTAATGTACTGGAAGTGTATGCACGTTAGTACATATTTATTAAGATCATTCTTAATTTGCCCATTTACATGTATAGTTTCAGAAAACCAGTAATGCAAAAAATAATTACCCTACTACAGTATTTTGAAGGTAATCAACTGGGGAAATATAATTTTGATAATTATTGCTTAATTTCTCTCCCACTTTTCACTTGATCCCTAATAAATATGATTAGGAAAACATGGGGTCATCTTTTCTGGTTTCTGGTCTATAGAATGATTCAAAGACATATGCAAAAAGCCGTCTTTAAAAACATTACAAGCTACGTCAACAAAATTAAACCTAAACAAAAGAACAATGCTTTATCCAATGTTTATATTTCTGTTCTGGTAATGCAGAATTTCATAAAGCTTGTAATACAAAAATGGTCTTAATGTAAGTAAACAACCTGGAGGAGTCTCATGGGGTTACTTCATTGTTTACCTATTCAACTGTAGTATTCACCCTAATGTGTGGGGAGACATTTGAAATAGCTTATAGTGGATGCTAACCCTCCTAGTATTAATACGTTTCTATCATGCTTTGAAACCCCCAACTTGCCTTTGTTCTTTTCTCCAGTAGATGGTGATATTTGCTAGGTAACTTGAGTTTGCCTCCTGGACATGTTATTCATAGCGAGAGATTAATCTTCCTTAACCCTCAGTGCAATAGTATTTTCAAGATCTAAATGTCCACCCTTTTTTGTGCAAAAATAATTGTAGCTGATATTAACTTCCCCGAAGGTTCAGACGAGATGATTCATTTGTAACTCTGCTCTTTCGTCGGAAAAAACTATTAAACCCAGAGTGTTTCAGCATGTGGAGAAAAATGCATGCATCTGTCTGAAGTATTTGCAATTGTCAGAGGCCATTATTCATTCTGACTGCTCTTCTAATGCAACACTCTTGGAAGGCCCGTTTAGTTTTTCTCTGGTACGTAACCCTGAGGATTAAAATGTAACTGATGTATCTACATATAAGAGATAAGAGATATAAGAAGTATTTTTCATTTTTTTACTCTGATTTCACTAATGTTTTGTCTTTCTCTTTTTCAGGTGAGTGCCTCTTCTTCTGTGGTTGCATTCTTGTCAGAAGAGGGTCCTGATCATCTGAACCAATAAGTACTGCATGAATTCAAACCTTTATGAAAGAGGTGGATGATGGATGCTTGAGCTTCACATTTTTCTAAGAGACCTGGTTTCTTAACTATTGAGGTGATAGATATTCTGTATTACACAACTAAAGTACTCTTTCAACACACCTTCTTGCTGTGTTGAAAGAGTTCTTGGTAATCTGAAGAGGTTGGGTTGGGTCAGGACTTGCCCTCATAGGCTATCGTTTTCCTCAGAAGAACATCTGGAACTCTTTACACGCGGTTTGATAAGACAGCGGTGGGGCTTTAACACTTAGGTGTAACCTGGCCCCAATGAAACACCAGGTCACTTCACTGTTTTGCTTTAAATGCACAAACTCGTAGAAACTGACGGTACAGAGAAACCGAGGCTGCCCCATTGAGTGGGAGAGTTTGTTCTCTGTCAGTGTTATTGAGACTATGTTGATGGTGGTGTCCATATTTGCTTAGTGGAAAGTGAATTACCATCAAATGTGGATGAAGTGAATGTGGGGTCGGAAAATGTTATCTCAGTTACTCTGAACTTTACTCATACAACACAAAATGCCAAGAACGTACTGTATGTGTGTGCACGGGTGGCGCATGTCAGTACAGTGGCAATCAATCTCTCTGCCATAGCATGTATACACACCTTTCAGCCCTTACATCTTAGAGATGTTTTAAAATAAACTAAGGACCTATCTTTTCTATCTCTAAATTTGATCTTTTTTTTTCCTGATCTTGTCCAGGCTAGCCCTTTGCATATTTGAATGAAATGTATTATACAGTCACTTTTACTTCAGAACATACTGGTTCACATTTCTTCACCTGAGGCAGAGTAATTACTCATCCATGGCCATTTCACACCTCATGGGAGGGCTTTAGAAAGTGAGGTATAACATGTTGAAAGTCATCCAACTGGTTTGCTTTTACTTCAAAGGATTGGCTGCTATTAAATTCATTTGATACTCATTCTTATTGTATGCATACTGCTCGTACAATTTTCTGTTGTACTGTATGTGTGTACCAGAAACATAGCTAGCCCCACAGCTTTTTCAGTGCATTCATTCATGGACATGTTACTGTAAAGTCTTCAAAAACTCAAGAAAGTACCATAGGAGGGAGGTTGGTGAAACATAATAGTATTTTGCAGAGCTGAAAGGGTTGTAACCTGATCTGCTGTTTTGTCCCAACGGGGCCAACACAGCCTGAAGGACAAACTGTTATTGAAGCCTCTCCATGACTGTTACTTCTTTAATGCTCTTTTTCTGCCAGTGGTGGTAAATGGCTCCACTGTATTGTTGAAAGTTGCAACGGCTCCCGGTCCCTGGTTTTTATTACAGTTTGGAAAGGAAAGCGGCCCATTGTTTAGACTGAGTCGAGTCATAGGTATCACAGTGGAAAAACAGGATGTGAAGCCTGTCCAGCTTTGTTGATAAGAACAAGCGAAAAGGAAAGCCAAATGCCATCTGCTGCAGCAGCAAGGACAGTAAAAAAAGTAGGGTGGGGCACATGAATAGCCTGTACTATAAAGTTAGACTGATCATATAAATGTATAACACGCTAAGTCCAAGGACAATGTGTAAATGTTTTATTACTGCTTCCAGTGTAGTGCACTATGAAGCTGCACAATAACAATGAACACTGATATTTTATTTTACAACTGTAGGTGTGGCGTATTATTTCCCAGTGTTGGTGCATTGGACTTTCTCCAGTCTCACAGACAATGCTGTGGGATAAACAAAAATGCATGGCCTTATTAATAAAGTCTCCCATTCCACTCACTGGGTGAAGCTCGGTACCTGCTGTATACACTGATGTTATTGTGGTTGATTCCAAAGCACAGACTCAAATTCATGCCAGATAAGTTGTTTGTAGATGCCAGGCTGTGTGTATTTTCGTCACACCGTTGCATGAAAGGACACGTTGGGTACATTTTATAGTATTTGTATTACTCTGTAATTATACTCTACTGCACAGGTGTTTCAGACAACCAGAGCATTCCTCAAGTCCATGAGCAAAGATAAGATCACACACAGGAAATGTCTTGACTTATCAAGTGTCATTTCTGCAGAGCTACTCACATTCATTTCTGTATGCAGGCGTTTTTTGACTTCATACCTGTCTGCTATGCTGCTTGGGCGGTGCTCTGTCCTCGCCCAAGGGCATGACATGGCATGATAGGATTTCAGGAGGTGAAGTCATTTTTTTTTTGTAGTCTTTATACTTCGATGCCAATTAAATAGTTTACATTTTAGAAGAACAGTCAGGGTTAATTGAAAACGCCACGGCTGTTGTGTTTCTCTCTGAATTAGTGTAGTTGCAAGAGCCCTCTTGTGGGCGGTGTATCTCAGTGAAAGCTGAATGTTACAGAGATTATAATGACTCAGTGAGTCATTGCTGTCTGCAACTGGACTCTAAAGCTGTGGGAGAGTAGGCCTCCTCTTTCCTCAGCCACAAACACACCAAATACGTTTACTACAACTCTTTCTTTTGTGAAAGAAGCAGCTCCTGCAGGCATTTCTTTTTTCTCTACTCAAAAAAGAAGGAATGCAACAGACTCATTCTCTGCAGGAGGAGGTTTACGGGAGTACAAATAATAAATCACCTGTCAGGGTGTGTGTATGTGAGAGGAGTCACCTGAAATGTGTGTGGGTATATGCTTTTCGAGGCTGATCAGGATGCCTATCTAAAAATAAAGCCCAGGCTCTTCAGGTTACGATGCAAATCCACACATACTGGCAACCAGTCAGGAAAGCACGCAGTCCGGATCCTGTGTCAAGTTTTGTTGTTTGATAGCTGGTTGCCGTGGCAGCAGCAGCAGTAAGGCCACGAGACCTCAACTGTGGACAAGCACATGGTATTTGCCTAACCTGTGGGCTGCGTTGCTACAGCAACAAAAGTCCAGCATGGCCACAACCATATGTGGTGTGCAGACGCTGACTCATCGAGCAAATATTCAAATTCGTTTTTCCTTTTTTCTTTGATTTTAAATGTGACTTTGTTGCATTGTCTGGGACAAGTTTTCATATTCACACAGATACTTCCTCTGTTGTGTTTGAATGAATGAGTCTGGCACCAGTCTGTGGCATAAGTCTGTGTCACAAACAGGCACAAACAGGCTGGTCCCTGTTGGCACTGCCAGACCTGTCGCTCCAGCCATTTTATATCCTCCTCACTAACCTCATGGCAGCTCCATTTTGTGAGACTCAACTTTCATTTAAGTATGCTGTCCAATCACAGGTACTTAAGAAATATAGATCACAAGTCTGCCTCTATGAAAATAAGATGAGTTTGATCTCTTAATAAAAGTCTCCAGGCTTAAAAAAACATTTCCGAACATGATTCATTCGATGCATTCCAGTCGTGTATTGTGTGTGAAATGTATGTTGTGCTGTGTTTGATGACTGTGTCACAGATGCCGGAACCAAAGACATTTTATGCAAATTAAATGGCAATAAAGTAAGGCAAGGCAAGGCAAGTTTATTTATATAGCGCCTTTCAACACAAGGCAATTCAAAGTGCTTTACAAAAATGAAAGACATTAAGAAAATGGCATTTAAAAACACACATTTAAAAGCAAAGATAATAAAACATGAATAACACAGGTATACGAATAAAAGTCACAGTGCAGTGTGAGATATGAATATATCAATTAAAAGCGGCGGCAAAAGGAAAAGTCTTCAGCCTGGATTTAAAAGTAGTAAGAGTTGCAGCAGACCTGCATGTTTCTGGTAGTTTATTCCAGATAATCAAGTAAACTGAATCAAGAGCTGATATGAGTCTGGATCAAACAAATACAGTTAGTATCCAAAGTCGTTGGTGCAAAATGTATCCGTCTCCTGGACAGTCAATGGGATTGGATAATGAAATGAGTAACTGTTTATGAAAGTATTGACATTGTAGTGTTAAATAAAGAAAGTACAATATAAACATTTAATGGAAAACAGAAAGGGATTGTACATTTATTTGTGTAACAATTACATTAAACTAATCTCTTTATGGCTAAAATGAACACAAGGATGAATAATAACAGCAACTCATTCAATGCACATGTCATGCAAGTGTTTTATTAAGACTTGTTTAATGTTTCCTTTACATTGGTATGTGTGACGTAATGCTTCTTTGTTGAAAATTGTCTCTTAATTATCTTGTCATGTTTGTCAAGACTCCTTTAGTCAAGGATAAGGAAGGGCCAACGGTGTTACTTTTGACATGAGTATTGAAAGGAGGATTATGTTTTGACATTTTAAGCTCCCATCAAATAAGTCTGAAGAAAGTGCTGCAGTGTATGGCTGTAACATTCCGTGTTAACTTTATCTCTTTGTCGTACCCTTTAGGGTTATCAGCACTCATTGGAAAGAAGCCAGAACTGATAAAAACTTGATGGTACTACCTGCGATCTCACGGCTCTTGAAATATGGTTGCATCGAGTGCATATTGAATGGAAATGTGCATTGCAGTTCTTGTGGGACTGTTTTTCTTTGACCCTTTAAACTTTTCTCCAGTTCTACGATTGACTCACTTTTCTTTAACGACTAACACAGAGTTTAATTGCTCGCTATAAACCAAGGAATAAGTATGCAAGATACAAAGCCAGAGTTGTTGTTGACTTTCTTTCCAATGCCTTGGTAGTGTCTTTTGTAGACCAGTTCTTTGTCTTCTGTCTTTCTCCATCTAGTTTTCTTGCCCACCCTTTTTTTACTTCCTTCATCTTAATCTCTGTGCTGCAATTTGCGAGGTTTCTCGAACAATGTTCCCAGTGTGTATCTTGCAGTTAGCTGTTGTTGGAATAAAGTGTGGGATGTATGGGACATGGTTCAGGGTATCCGGGGAACCAGAGAGGATGTGTTCAAGCTGGCAAGGCCCTCAGATTTATGGTGTAGATGTTCCTCTGCATTTATGGGCGACAGATGAAAAGATTCCCTTGTTCTTTTTCTCACAAACACCCTCCCTTACCCTGAATGTACCCCTCCACTCCCATTCCTTCTCTCTTTTAGACCCATCTTGCATGAAATGTTGTGGCACTAGATGGGCAGTGGGTCTCCACGAAGGTGTAGCAGTGTGGTCTTGGTGGTAAAAGCAGTAAGAAGGTGTTGCGTTTAGTTGGAGGCCTTTGCGTGATATGTCAGATCAAAGCAGCATGGACAGAGGGGATCCTCTTGGTGATCGGTTCTGGCTCAGCCCCAAGAAAGGTAAGTGGCAAACATAGATCGGCTATAATATGATTGAGGAAAAAGGAGGCAGGATGATTGTTGGCATTGGTTGGATGAACGTTTATGTCATGAAAAGGTGTGGCCACTTAGTAACTTTCATAATTTTGAATTCAGGGTTGCATGGATCCCTCTTGCAAAATGTTAGTTAAGCCTTTTCTTGTTTCTGTATGGTGTAATACATCTCATGCATGCTGATTCTGATCCCTGGCCACCATTTAGCTGAGCTGGCCCTCATAGAAGAAAGAACAAGAGAGAGTCGAGGGCTGGTTTAGATTATCTCTCCAGATCTCACTGCTGGAACTTGTTTACAAGACAAAAGCGTTTATGTAGTCACAATTCCCACCAAAAGTTGAGTTATATTGCTCTTGTCAGAACTGCAAGAAACACTGCTTTGTTCACTGTAGTTGGAATATACTTATTTTCAAATGTGCTGGAAAAAAGATGCCACATGTCAAAGTGAGAAATACTTTGGTGCCCTTTGCATAGAACATTGGGATATTATCCAATGTAAGTGCTGTTGCTAGAGTTGGACATGGCAAATCTGTCACATCACTGCTCCGGCTTTCAGTCCGTCCTCGTTTACCCCCCATGAGTGGGAAGTTTGAGTGGCTGCAGGGGGCGTTGTAAGGCTGGACACAGAGACCCCACCACTAACACATGACAGACAGCTTGTTGGAGAGAGTTAAAGAGAGTTTCGGTGCTCCTGCTTATTTCTGGTCTGTGAAGTCGGTAAAGGAAGGCATAATCTGTGACCTCACTTCTTTCCACTCTGGAAAAGGAGAAGTCGGTTTGATTTGTGACTCGTGGAATTGAGAACACAAGCAGGGTCTGTCTTTTTTTCTTCTTTTTTTTACCTCAAGCACACATCAGTTTATAGATTTTCCGTGTGGATTTACATGTATACTGGTGACACAAACAAAACCCAAATCCTCTCCTCACAGTACGATATGCTACTTGTGACGTACATATGGTTTTATGTTGCTTGATCGCCCAAAAATGTAGCGCTGACATTTTCTTTCACTTTTACAGAGGCTTTTTATATTATTTTATAAAACAAAGACTTCTTACTCCACAGCTGCTTTTAACTAGCCTAGCTATTTATAGGTTTGTTTTGGCTAATCAGCAGGAACAGTTCCTATAGAGTCTTGATTGATTTCAGACCCTTACTTTGTCTATTGTTCTTGCTCCTTAGCTCTGAGCATGGCAAATAATTTTCCTCCCTCTTCTGTAATTTGCCTCTTGGTTTTTACCGCAGTCTTTCAAGAACATTTGATTATTTATTTTTGCAGCAGTGTGAGGAATGCCAAAGACACCGCTCAGTCTCCTACCCTGCTCACGAGCCCCTGACACAGTGCTTCTTTGTCTAAATCCATTCTGTGGTATAACACACTTCTGTGGTTTTGTGTTTAGTGGGATAGTATATAGAGTTTTTTACACTGGCATTCCCTTAAAGTATCTTTAGTCCTTTTGGCTGTACTTTGGATTGACAGTTCCCTTCATGTCATCCATGTTTAATCCCTCTCGATCACCCCAATTACCATGATAAGGGCCAGGGAGCAGTTAGTGCCAGGGGTTAATCCTTGCAGCTTCGTCGGTCTTGAATTCCAAAGGCTGCTTTCTCTCCCTGTGTAAGCACTTATTGTCACTGTTGTTCATGCTGTGTCATACAAATATCAGTCAAGGTTGTCTGAGGGTGGGATTAAGGCCTCACATGCTTTCAATCAGCATGGTACAATATTCAAGTCAACAAGTCAAGTTTATAAATAGCCCAAAATTGCAAACCTGACCCAGAGGGCTTTAGAATCTGTACAAAACGTACATCTAAATCTTTAGGACAACTGTAAATACAAAATCATGATGTGAAAATGACATGAGAAGATTAGACAAGTGCGGTAGATTGGCCTGTTTCAATTGGACACACATTTACTAATCTATAGCAGGGGTATTCAACTAAAGTTCAACGAGGTCCAGTTAGAGAAAATCTCCCCATGCAAAGCTCCGGAACATCAAAATGTCTAACTTGCTTTATGAATTAGTGTGATCTATATTGAAGTAGCCTGTAGCTTTATCAACGTCTGCATGTAATCAACAACTGACTGCCAATCAAATAAAGAAAGTACAATTCAAAAACAACAATATTTATTGTCAATTAACATTGAACTATACAGATATACAGTAAATACTGTGGACATGTGTAATGTTCCTCTCTGGCTGCATTTAAAAATAAAATAGAGAAAATAAATAAAATAGCTTTTGAAAATATGTGCATCTTAAAAGTGCTTAATTTTAGATAAATAAAATAAAGTGTAGCAGCAGCTTGGGCTTCTCTTTTTCTTTGTTAACTGTTTCACATCATGACTTAACAGTTTCAGCCGATTATAGAACAATATCAGATCACATCATAACAATTGAACAGTTTTAAAGTTTCTCTTTCTTTCCCTCTTATATTGCAGTCCCTCACTCACTTTTTTTTAATTCAGTGCGAGAATTGAGCTCGAGCTTGTCCTGCCAGGAGTTTGTAAATCTGGGCTGAAATGGTGTCAGGGCCATTCTCATACATATGAGGTGCTCATTGGTTAGCCTCGGTTAGCCCTGCCCTGGAACCGATATTTAGNAGGGCTGAACGATTAATCGATGTTAAATCGAAATCGCGATTCAAAATGATGCGATTATCAAATCGCAAAGCCTGCTATTTTTTGTAACATTATTATTATTTTTTTTTTTATTCTTGTGTGTCAGTCATCCACAACAATCAGAAGTGCTGTGCTCCACATGTACCAGCCATTGTTAACAAAATTGGTCGACCAACCGACTCATCAAAACCCCAGACATATCATCAGTTACACTATTTTGTATTTCAGGTAATATATATTTCAAAAAGATGCTACAATATACACATCAAATATGGTAATAAATAAGTATGTTGTCCAGGGTGTTTCAACTTTTGTTTTAATAACTTGAGACTGAAACATGCACCTAGTTTATTTATGTAAATGCAGGTTTTCCATAGTGGTCCTTCAGCAGGGTGTCCGCGGGGTCTGAAAAAGTATTAAAAGTTGATAAATCAATTTAGCGAAAATGAAGGCTATTAAAAAGTATTAAATGGCATTTTCCAAGGTATTATATTTTGTAGCTTGTTTTCAATAAGTATATAAATTGTCCAAAGAGGATGTATTCTACAGTCTGTCTGAATGTAATCATTGCGTCGGTGTGTAGTGTGATTCTGTGTAGTTTATTTATGGCATCCCGTTGGATTTGACCTCATCTGAAAAGGACATCGCACGCTCACTGCTTGATGGCGCGCAAAGGTCCGTTTACGCCAGTTATTAAACAACATCGTTATGGGGAAATGCAAGTTTGCGTCCAAATGGTTGGAAGATAAGGAGAAAGGACAATCCATACTGTATATAGTAAATGTGTCGCCAATGTAACCGGTTCAAACTCAAAGTGGCGATGAGGTCTTAAAATGTATGGAAAGGGTCTTAAAAAAGGTCTTAAATGTCACATGTCATGGCCATTTCCACTGATCATAATTCCATTATATATAACATTTGACTTCAGGATTCCTGCATATAGGCTACCCTGTTCAGTCGATGAAGCCTTTTCTCTCCTATTTTAATCTATGAGTTTGTATTGCACCAGTTAACTAATTAATCATTCATATATTAAAATGGACTACTTGGAAAACTATCATTACTGTGGTTGCAGCCCCACCTCCATATGAAGCTTTTTACAACTCTCGAACTTTAGCATGTTCCCGGGTTGGAAGTGTTTGTGATCTAACTGCATAGCTCTGTCAGTGGGCACAGCTGTCCTTGCGGAGGGGTCACTCACCAATTGAACCAAGCCGGAGCCATCTCCTCTAATGAAAATGAGCATCTTGTTGATAAAGTCGGGGCTCTCATGCTTTGCAGAATGATTTGTCTTAGATAAAAAAGTGCAAGTCATGATTGTGGCTAGACTAAGGACCAGCCTTTCTCTTTGCCTTCAGATTAAGATCTCAAAATCACATCACAAAGAAAATATTGGCTTTATACTACGTATCAACTGTTGGAACTGCGGCAATAACTTAAAATATGACACTGACATGTCTGTAGTTTCAACATAGATTTGTCTTCACACTTACTTCTTGTAATGTTCAAGTAAATAAGTGGGTAAAGAAGGCTCCTCTGACCTTTGCTTTCTCTGGAAGTGTGTATAGTGGCTTGGATCTGATATCAGAATGGGGGCACGTGTGCCAGGCCAAGAGATCCCGGAGCAGCCTTTTACAGTGGGCCAGTCGCCAGCCACCATCAGCTGGTGGTGACAAGTCTATTCTGGGACCTGCGGAGGTCTGAAACACTGAAGCAGAAGTGGACTCATAACCAGGAAACTATTCAGATACACTCCCCTTAAGTCATATTACTCCTTTATCTGCTTCAATCAATCAAATCATGTTTCCATTTCCAGTTTTCTGCAAATTAGACTTCATTACTTCTATAGTAAGTGCTCCCTTCTGAGAGTTTATTTCTGAGCATTAGGTATGTTTCTAATGCCGCCTCAAACCTTGAACAGCTTTTGTAACCACTGAGTCACTGTGGGAAGCAGGGTTAGGGTTGCCCGATGGCAATAGAGTATATCTCTTGAAGTGGGCATATTTAATATTTGGATGGTTGAAAAGGGACTGGGCCTGAAGCAAGAATAAGGGTCACTGTGGGAAGTTTGTGGTTCACTGAACACTTTGTGCATAAACAGTGCATGAAGTCACACTGATATGGGGCCAAGAGACCCAAGCACCAAACATGGCGATGCCAATTACCTCGAATGAGATAGCTCCCAAGTAGTAATTTTAACACATTATTGACTGGTGTATACAGTAATTTGTGCTGTAATGAAATGTATTCAAAAGTTTCTGATAGCTGGTTTAACATGTCCTCTTAGCTGACAACTACACATTCAATAATGTAACAGTGCCTCAAAAACAGTTTGTACGAAATGCTCGCATGCTGGGGCAACAAAAGAGCCTAGTAAGGTTTAGGAATAGAGTGTGGTTTGGGTTACACAAACAATGTTTTCCATGTAACAAAGTCAATATAAAAAAGGAAAACTCAACAACGTTTGGTTTTATACAGGAATTTAAGAGACTGTTTTTAGTGTCTGTGATTTATTTTGTCCATGCATCTCCCCCAACCTCCTTTCTACTCAGACTGTATAAGATAAGGTACTGTAAGACACATCTACTATATTGATCAACGTATATAGGGACATCTGGTGTCAAAGCATCAATAGGAAAAACATGTGCCATTATTCATATGTCACCACACTTCCTTAGAAGCAGCCCTCATACTGTAGGTACAGTATAATATTTGACAGTGAATGTGATCAATGTGCTTACATGCACTTTCCTAGGCCCATGCTTGCAGATTCACACATCCAAACCAGTTCAAACTAGTTGTCAATACCACTCCCATCACTGTCAGGCAAAGTGCAGCATGTCAAAGATAAAACATAAAATATTTGTTTTCGAAATACAGAGGAATGCCTTTCTTGTACAATGAATAATCCTGAATCAGGATTTATTTCCTCCTTCACTTAGAACCCGTCCCAGCCTTCATTCTGAATCATTAACCAGTAAGGGATGGTTTCCAGCATTTCTACTATCGGTGGAGTACAGACGTGCCCTGGGGCATCACCTCGTTGTCTGACTTGAGATGTCAAAGACCTGTTTTGTGACAGTAATTGTTTTCATGACAGCATTGGTAAATACAAATGCCAAAAACTATTTTTAACATCTTCCTTTTAAAAGTGGGGTAGGTGGAGAAACCAGCTCGAGTGCGCTAGAATTTGAAAATACACAGCCGGAAAAAATCTGCCACTTCCTTACAGAGCCCCTCCTCCAACACACACGAACGTGCACATGACCAATGAGGGCACGAGATAAGTTTTTGCACAGATGGAAGGCTGACAGGCAGGTAGGCCATCCAGTTACTTTAGCCGGGCCGGCTAAAATGATTGGTCGTGCTTTTTACAGCGCCACGGCTTCCACAGATGACATTTTGTTATGGATTTATTGTCAAAGCACTTCAGATATTCATTGCTATCGGGATGTTAAGAGCATTCCATGGAATATAACAACAAGTGTATCTCGAGCCGGTTTCTCAAACTTACCTACACCACCTTTAAATCTTTGTCTGTGGTTTTAATCACACATTTATGTTAGTTGGGTTCTTTTGGAATGTTCTTGATTGTTTATGTAACTTTGATAATGTGCAAATTTGTTTTTAATATAGCAGTGTCTTTGCAAATACTCTTCTGAAAAAGGGCAGTGTAGTCCAGCTGTCCAGGATAACAGATTTATAGCCTTCTGCTCTGCTTCAGCAGTGAAAGCAGATATGTTCCCCAGTCATAACTGGCTCCCTCCAGTTGACTGTTACCATGGCAAATAAAATAAAAACAGTTTTCCCACAGTGTTTGGATGTGTAATAGTTTGTGTGGTTTCAAACAGCAGGAGGAAAGCATCATTTCATTGCCACTATAATTTCGCAACTAGTCCACTGTGTTCCAGCACGGTACCGTGCGCTTCTACTACTTTTCAATAAATCCTTTTTTTTTAATTGTATGGGATACTCTGCTGTATCCAACAATGGTAAGCTTTCTTTCCAGTATGGCTTGGTCATGAGAGGACACTCACTGACACAGAGAGACAAACTGGAAACAGATGTACAGAAGTGATCTAGGGATAGACATCTGATCTCATGTTACTGAGAGCGAGGAAAAGGTTAGCTATAATGCTCAGTTCTTTATATAGTTGTGCAAGACAGACTCTTGGTTGCAAGCTAATTCAAGCCCGAATGGTAGCGGTCTGAAGCAGCAACACAACGTTAGGGTGCTTTACAGCCTGTTGCATCACTTTAATGAGCTGCAATGGGAAACACTAATGAGTCGATGTCATTTCCTTCATTGGGTGACTTGGTTACTCTCCAACAAACACAGACATTAATAGAGGATAACTTTATGTGTCTCTGCCTCGGTTCGACTTATTTGGCATATCAAACCACCAATGTGTGAGAGTTCTTGTCCTTTAAAACAATTAATTCTATACTTTCCCTTCAAATATAACCCTTTCACATCCAAAATACTGTGTGACATTGTATCTGAATGCCACACCTAGAGTAAACCCCCGCCAGTGATACTTGATCAGGAAATGTGTAAAACTAGATACCTTGTACTAGATAAAATAACAAAGATCCCTAAGGCAGGATAGATGTACTGTATGCCAACTGGTTGACTCTCCTTATGCTAAACTAATCCCTGTTTAGAACAGCCCACTTGCTGTGTGTGTGTGTGTGTGTGTGTGTGTGTGTGTGTGTGTGTGTGTGTGTGTGTGTGTGTGTGTGTGTGTGTGTGTGTGTGTGTGTGTGTGTGTGTGTGTGTGTGTGTGTGTGTGTGACACGCCAAAGGGTGTGTGTCAGCCAGTCGCAGTTTGCGTAGGTGTGTGTGTACATTATAGGAGGCATGTGCTTTCGTGTGTGGGTGGGCGTCTCCGTGAAAGACTGAGCTACAGAACATGTGCTCAAGTACACTCCATAGGTGTGTGGCTCGATTCATTTCTTTATTTTAATCGATTAATCTTATACGTTTTTTTTCCTTTGCTGTCCTACTTCCTGCTCTACTATTTACTTAAGTGAGACTTTTTTTCCATGCCATTTTTTTCCTAAGAAATACAGAGAGAAGGTAGGAGGAGCCGACTGAGAAGTGTGCTTCACTCTCTTTCTCTCTCGCGCAACTCTCTCACACACGCTGCCTCTCTTCCATTCTGTCATTGCCATCTCGGCAGTACGGAGACTGTTCATTCCCAACCTCGCTGAATGCAGGGGGGGACAGCACACTTTTGACTTTGTTTGAGTCAGATTTCGCATTGGAATACTCTTTTTCTTCACGATATCCAAGGGATCAGCAAGAACAAGAGGTAAAGAAAGTAAGAAAAAAAGGATTTCTACTTCTATTTTTTTTTCTAATTGAATTGAACACGTGACAGCCGGTTTTGCCACTGGATTCTTTCACACAAGACGTGAGATTGTCTTTTTTAACTTCCTTTTCATATTGTATTTTTCACTTTTACTTTGAGAGAGCATACTGACACTAAAGCGCAATGGTTGCTGGAATGTTGATGCCCTTAAGGGACCTGAGGGCCATCTATGAGTTGCTGTTTAAAGATGGTGTCATGGTGGCCAAGAAGGACAAGAGGCCTCAGATCAAACACCCCGAGATTGAAAGTGTTAGTAACCTACAAGTCATGCGTGCCATGGTGTCTCTTAAGTCTCGGGGCTATGTGAAGGAGACATTTGCCTGGAGACATTTCTACTGGTACCTGACCAATGAGGGCATTGTTTACCTGCGTGACTACCTCCGCCTGCCCTCTGAGATTGTTCCTGCATCCCTGCAGAGGACCAGGAAGCCGGCTGCCACCATGACCTTTGCTCAACGGGCTGCACAGGTCCAAACTGTAGAAGGTCCTACGTCTTATGTCCCTAAGCCTGGACGCAGGGGTGAAGAAGAGAGCCAAGAGTCTCATGCTGAGCGTCAAGGCTATCGCCATAGGATGATGGGTCCTGGAGAAAAAGAAACCTACTCTGATAGGACCCCCAGGTTTAGGGGTCGTCCACTGGCTGCAGAACCAGTAAGGCCTAAAGCATCATGGGAAGTGGAGGACCAGCCTCAGCCTCTGTATAGAAGGGGGGGCGGCTTCAGAAATGAGGAAGCAGTGATGGAGGAGAGCAAGGTAAAAAGAGTCTCTCGTCAACAAGCTGATGTGAGCATTGAGAAAGTTGCAACAACACCACAGGAGAAAAAAGTGCCTGAAAAAATAATGGCACCAATGTCCGTCCAGAATCAAAGCGCAGTTTTGAAACAGGTTGCTGCAGAGGCCACTGTGCAATCAGCAGCCTTCAAACCAGCCCTACCATTATCTGTGGCTGCTGTCGCTGTGGCTACAGGTGCTGCAACATCAAAGCTTCCAGCGGAATCCTCTACTCCCAAAACAAATAAAGAGAGGATTGCAGATGAAAAAGCTTCCACGAAGACAAGTCAAATGGTGACAAGCAGTTGGGCTTTCACAACAATTCAGGAAACAGAGGTCAAAGAGGAGAAGACAAAAAAGGTGGTTGTGGAACCAATTCAATCTGCACAGGTAAAGCCCAAAGTTGAAATGGCAATGGATGAAGTAGAGCCCCAAGCAGTTCTTACAATGGTTGACGCTAAGAAAACCACCAGTTTTCTCACTGAATCTGCTCCTCCTTTCATCAATAAAGATGTCAAAGAAAAGAAGACCAAAAATGTGTTTGTGGAACCAGCTAAACCTGCAGATGTCAAGGCAACACCTGAAAAAGCAAGTGATGAAAAAAAGGCCCAGGTAGTTATCACAACGTCTGCTGCTCAGAAAACCTCTAAGCTCACCCCTGTCAATATAGATGTCAAGAAAGAAAAGCCTAAGGGAGAAAAGGTAGATAAGAAACCAATCAAGCCTACAGAAGTGACCCCAGTTGAATGCAAAATAGATCAAGACAATGCCAAGATAACTGCCAAAGTGACAGTCACTCAGGAGACCACCAAACCCCCACCGGACAGTACGGCCAGTGAGCCAGTGTTGTCCACTGATGCAGTAAAGGAGATCTCTAAAGTTAAAGTGGTACAGGAGCCCATTGATACTAAAGTGACCAAGACTGATGAGTCACACCAGCAAACTACTATTGTGACAAAGTCAATACATGAGGTTAAAACTACCATTACTACAACACATCTCTTTGAAACTACTGCCAGCTCTCAAGCTACAAAACCTCTCAAGGGGAATGCTACAGTAACTGAGATTATCACAAAAGAGAAACACACAGATGTGAAAGAGACTCCTCAGGTCAAGAAAGATGTAAAATTAGTGGCAGAAGAAGTACTTCAAGTCTCAGCACCGGGGGTCACATTAGGAGAAAAAGTCTCCTGTTCACCTCAGCTCAGTCAAAATGTTGCCCCCATGCGAGTGGCAATAGAAACACAGCAGGCTGTCGAAGGGAGCTCTAAATCAAAAAGAAAGAAAAAGAAATCTCCAGGTGAGAAATCCAAGAGTTTCGATGCTGAGGAGCTTCCTGAATCAAAGGGGGAAAAGGAGAAAACCCCTGAGGGGCTCGCTAAAAATACCCTTAAACCCGAAACAGTGATGACCTCAGAGACACTGACCGTGTGTACCAGCATCAAGACTGAGGGACCTATAGGGGGAAATAATACTCAGGCTAAAATAGATGTTAATGGGGGGGAAATAAAGGAAGTCCCTAAACAACTTAATGAGAAGCCACTAATGGAAGTCCCTAAACAAATTGAAGCAGCATTACTGCCAGTAGATAGGGTCCCAGCAGTGCCCCCAGTGGAGCTTTCAGTCGATGCACAACAGAAAGAGAAGGTGGAGAAAAGCAGTTTCAGCAAAATAACACATGAATCATTATACTCCAAGGACAAGGCAAATACCAACTTGCCTCACATGGAGCCAGTGAAAACGGAGGAAATAACTGTCACTAAAGTAGAAACAGTGTCTGTGCAGAAAAAAACTCAAATAGAGCTTATACAAGCAAGTCCTAACTCTGGACCAGAATCTCAAAAACTCACAGTTGAGACTAAATCCCTAATTGCCAAAGAAAAAGCTACAGAGGAGTCTTCAAAGGGAAAGAAGAAAGGGAGAGGGAAAAAGCAGGCTCAGGCGACATTATCAGACACCTCAAACACAAAACAGGCCTCTTTGCCTGAAGCAGGAACTTTGCTGTCCACTGACAATACATCATTGGCCAAGGACACCGTTAAAGCCAGCCGTGTCACGACCTCCGAACTGACAGAACTGAATGTTTCTCCAAAGATGGCTCCTGAAAGAATGTGCTGTGAGGAAACCAGGCGGACAGCAGCTGTGCTGTGTGAGGCCCCGGCAGACAAAGAGGAGGTGGAGCCAGCCCTACTCTTTGCAGAAAAAGTCAAGCGGGAGGTTCCGAAACCAAAAACATCCTCCACTGCGAGGGAAGCACCCGCAGCCGGAGAATTAGCGTCAGCAGCACCAGGAGTAACAGCACAGGCAGCTGTAGCTCCGACAAAGGCCAGCCCCCTCCACAAGCAAGAGGAGCCTCCCATAGTTTCACAACATTCAGCCAGTCAGGCAGCAGAGCGCTGCACAGAGAAAAGGCTCTCTGCTTCTCAGGCCTTAAAGCAGGAGGAAGAGAAGAAGAGTGACTCGAAGAAGGACACACCCTCTGCCATTGCCACACCCGCCTCTGCCCAAACTGACCAGCTTCACCTGGGGGACACCTGCGAGTCTAAAAATCCCGAGACAGAAGAGGCCGACATGAAGAGGAAAATTGTAGTAGTTGAGGAGATAGTCGAGGTGAAACATGTTGTTAGTCCTGAGGCAAGCGGGCATCAATCACCACCTCCAACTGAACAACCTGTGGAGGGAGGGGAGGAACTGGACCTGGATGTTCTGGAAGCAATCGCCATCAAGCGGTCACTTTTGGCAGGCTCACCGGGAGCCGGCGTGCAAGGAGCCTCATCTGATGAAGAATGGGACCACTCGTTGGACGAGCCAGAGGAGAAGACATGGCCTCACTTCATTGAAGGTTTGTTTGAATCTCAGCCAATTAACCTTCTTCCTATCTACTATCGTTGTGCACGTGATGTAATTGCAGCTGGATTTAGGTTCCCACCTTTCTTTCTTTTGAAGCATGGGAGGTACTAGGTAGGGTTTTTCTTTTGATGAACCTCCACATTGTCATGCACTTAAAGTAATCCTTACTAAGAAGAACACTCCCATACTGCAATTGTCTGTCTCTGGCTTCTCTTTCAAAGTATTATTTAGGGTGATTTGATTACAGTTTGTGGCTTAAAGTGACATGTTATAGAGCCCAGCCTCTCCTTGTGATGTGGACGAGAGACAGTCTCTCTTTAGGAATAGCTTCAGTGAGCTGGTGAGAGTCAGTTGAGATGAGGCTGTGATTTAATTATCCCTGTGTTAAAATAGATTAGTGTCAGTAACACAGTCACAGTACACCCTGTATTGTATTCAAGACAACATACAATAAAGTAGTACTTGAATGATAACACTGTGCTACATTTGCACTTTACAACTTTGATTAACCACACTGTTTACATGCATGTGGCAATGATCATTTTATAAAAACAAACCCAACAATCACACTTTCTTTGGATGGGGAATTCCATTGTTTGGTGATAAATTGAAATATGCACATGTGTCAGTGAGAACATGTCATCTCTGGGCTATCTGATTGTTTGCCAGATGAGATTATGCAGACCTTCAGTCATTCCAACAAGGTGGGGCTCTTTGCTGAGATCCAGCCTTGCCTGTTCTCCACAGAGACATGTTGTGCGTGAGTTAAAGCCACAGAGGAGAGGTGTGGTGCTTTTGGGAGCATTTCTCCTCTTTGCTCCAGTAAGACTGTTATTGGATCTGTTCTCTCAGTTCTCTTTTCAGCATGTCTTGAAATAAGCATGCCTCCTTGCATACCTTTGTGTAATGGTATGTGGTAAAGATGTGGGAGTTATGTGTGCAACGTGATAACAGTGCCATATGTTGGCCTCTTTTGCTGGATTTGGAAAAAGCGGAAAAATACTGGTTTGACTTTGAAGCTGTGGTGTGTGTGAAACTGATGAATCACAATGCTGAAGCACATTCATGTGACTCTGGATTGGGCATGATTTCTAATATTTCACAATATTTCACGTGTTATTTTTGACAAACATTTGAAGTCATCATAGGGTGTGTGTAAGGACTTCACATGGGCGTTGTCTTTTGTGGGTGTGAGCCACGGACAAAGAGTCAGGAAGTTGGAATAGTTTGCTCACTGCTCACAGGGTGTGTTTGTTTGGTTCCACACGTGACACCAGATCTGGATTCAATTATCCGCCAGGATCTTTTATTCAATCTGTGGTACTCATCTGGATAATAAGTCCCTTTTAAGCTATGATAAAACTTTATTTATGACTCACATATATAGTAAATAACACATATGCAACTCAACATTAACAGATGTTTGATTAAATTATTGCATTAACTCTTAAACAAAATGAACCCTAGCACTGATAATTGGATTAGTCATGACAATGATCAAGGATTTTTGCTTGAGTTCTGTGACATCATCAGATATGGACTAAGCAGTGCCAGTTTATCAGATGACCACAGTGTTTGGTGACCCACTAGTGACATCTGCTGTCCATTACCAACCATTGTCATGTGTCATATAGACCAAATGCTACACATATAGCCATAGCAGAATATTTTATCTCATGTATTGGACAACCTTTTTCTCTTTTTTCTTTGTAAAGCAGGTTCAGTGCAATGTTGCCAAAGCATTTTCTTTCAGATTTTACCCCAAATATGTTGATTTACAGAGATATAACTTATAGTGCTGTTTTCCTAGAGTATGGCATTCTTGGTATGTTAGCTAATATTTAGCTGTCAGCAGACCCAGTTACACCCTAGTATATAGTGTCTGTAAGGTATGTCTACTTTTGTCTTTCCACCACTTTCTTCCCTTTATTGAATCAGCAAAACCAGGAAAGAGCAAAAATATTTGCAAAAAGTTACTTATGCCACAAAAATGTTGCTTTCAAAACAAGGGATTCTTAAGCTGGTTTAGATTTCAAGGGAATGCATTATGTGAGGCGTTTTTTTGAATGAAGGGCGCTGTATGGGATTTGTATGAAATGGACACGGTTGAGAGGCAGTTTTAAACTCTGCCCACACATGGCACCAGTGGCAATTAGAGTAAATCACATCCCAGACATGGCACTGAGGGCCTTCGTGTTTTTTTCTCTCTCTCTGAAATCATGCATTCTTTAAATGAAGATCTACAGAACGCTGCAGTTTTGTGCATCTCATTCTGGTGGCACATCATTTTGATGTTATTACTCACCCGGACCATTCTCACATCTGAGAGCTCGAGTTATTATCCTGACCTTTTCAGTTAGCAAAAATAGAAAGAATAGGGGACATAATGACTATTCAATCCCACGGTATCTATCAAAGCCTGTGTTGTGAGTCGGCAGCTTAAATAGATTTTCTGCTGCTGATGACCACCAGAGATGTTTTGCTCAAAACAAAGTAATTGACCTTAGCTGTCGTGCCCCATCTTTCACTGCTCCACCCGTGAAATCACTTTGAATATTTTACTGCACTCATAAGTGTCAGAACATATCAGCCGACCTTATATAAATTGATAATGAAAGCAGCCCAAACAAACATTTTGACAATGGAGAGATACTGTTGATACAAAGAGTCTTTGCCAGGGTTGAAAATACAGAGTCGGAATGAAACCCGAGTGCCCGACTGTAATCCTCCAAAGCTGCTGAATTATTGATATGTATTCATGTTTTAAATATAAAACAAGAATCAGACATTAATACCTCTGTAATATTAATTTAAAACTTTTTTAGAAGAAGCAAATTCTGTAAAGCGGCCAGAAATGACGTAACATTGTAATGAGAAACCATAGCATTATACTGTCTCATGAGAATTTCAAAGTACCGCGTAGGCAAACACCAAATGTCAAACTTAACAGCAGCCCATCGCAACATCATGGGTAGAGTCTGGGTCATGACTCAGAATCAGAAATCTGTTATAGCAATAAAACATTTAGCCAACTGTGAACCAAATCCCCCAAAACTAGGGGTTGATAACATGTGGAAAATATTGAGGTTTTGGCCAAGATGGTTGTGACGTTAGTCATTTCCCAGGGTGAATGTTGGACTGTACTACAAGGGCTCAGTTTTGTGAGTCATTTGAAATAGTTGGATTTTGTGCGTCTTCTACACGTTTCAGTATTATGTAGTGTTTTATTTCACAAGCATATCAAATGTGACCTTTCTGTTTTGACCCTTGCTTTATGAAATGTTTTCTCAGGTGAAAACTCACCACATGGCTTGTCAAGATAGATTTTTAAGTAAGGGACAGCAGTATTAACAAAGTGAAGCTCCAACAGTTTATAGGTGTAGATTGAGATACAAGGTATTCCTTCTGGACAAGAGCTTTGAATACCTTTCGGCTATGAGTCTAAACGTGAATATTATGAGCTTGAGGCTCAGTTTGTGAAGGCACAAGTCAAGTCAATGGAGGAATTCCCTGTGATCCTCTGTAAAGCCCCCACATGGTTTCTCAGTATAGCTGCACACAGGGCATCCATCTATATTGTCCATGTTTCATGACACAGCTCTGCTCTCCAGACACCGGCTGGAATTGCTTTTACGGAGAAATGGAACCAGTTGTCAACACTGTGATTGCCCAAGCCATTCGCACATATTAAAAGCAACTATATTTAGAGAATGCATTGCTGCAATCCCAAAAGCAATGGAGAATGAAGCCTAGAGCTCAACTTACAATCTTTCCATCATTAAACTCTGTGTGTGGCTATATCATTCAACAACATGATCTCTTGGGAAGGTGCCTACAACACAGCACCTTAAAGACAATGTCAAAGGTCAAAGTTTTTGCATTCTGTTTTCATTATCAACTTATCATATTAGAATACACATGGTGAGGTTTGAGTTAAAATATGGAATTCATATTAAGTTACAAACTTAAATGAAGCAGACAAAAATAAACAATGACATAAAGACACAGCAAAGCAGTTTTTAACATGTGGTTAACATTGTGAATTAAAACACAAATACTTGACTATGTTTAGGAAATGACAGTGGTTAGGATTAGGGTTGAATCATATTGTTTGCTATGTTTAAACCTAAGTTAAGTAAGGTTTGTTTAAAGGAACATGGTTTGGGTGGTTAGAATAGATTGGTTTGTTACGTAAATTACAAGTCAACAATTAACTTGTGTTTGTTTCACCCACCCAATCACCCTGTCTTCCTCCCTACATTCCTGTTAAATACACCATCTGAAACACTTTATTTAAACATCTAATATTGCTGCGATCTGAAATAACATGCAAAAAGCAATAAATGCAAATGATAACAAAGAAAATCATGCCATTTGGTGATACCAGACTGGACATAATCATTATTCCATCAGTCCTAGCTCTCAGTTTTCATATTTCATATTTACAGGCTATATCCATCCACTTAGTGTTGTTGCCAGTGCCTTTTCCCATAATGACACTGACCATACCCAATGCAACCCATCTCATTTACAGTGATAACCAATCAATAAAAATGGGAAAATCAGCACCAAAGTTACTGTTGGAAGACATTATAAATTGATATATAAGAGTTTATTACTGTATCACATTGCATCACATATCATATTTAGTTTTATCATCATCAAGCTAACTATGTATGGCATAAATGCTTCTTGTCGTATAAAGTGATGACTCTACTTTTGTATGTGTCGACAATTTTATATCGTAATGATGCTTCTAGCATATGTTGAAATTTGTTTTTCTGGCTGAGAGCTGTGACTCTATATTACACAATAAACCTGCCATGATCATCATCAGAGAGAGCACTAGGAAAGGAGGGCGGGAGGGAGGCTTGTGTTTGTGGAGGTTGTCGCTAAGGGTGAGCTTAGCCAAGTGTCCTGCTTGAGCTCTTCCATCAGTTTCTAACTGTGACACTGTGTGATCATTTAGCTCTGGAAGATATTTATAACCCTCAGTCAGCCCCGACCCTCTCCCCCTTGCCACCCACCCCTCTCAACCCTCTCAGTCCCCTCGCTCCTGCCCCCTTCCCCTGCCATGGCGCGTCGTCCCTCCTCCCCTGGCCACGGGAGAGCAGGCTGACGGATCCTAGCAGAAGGCACAGCCTGTCAAAATTGAACACAAGGGAGAAACAAGGCAGTTCAGAGCAAACATACAGGAGCCTCTCCCGTTCTCTTCATTCCCCCTCTGTAAAGCTCTCGTCCTCCTCTTTCTGCCCCGTACCGCCTCTTAGATGAAGATCATACCTGGTAGGTCCACAGAGTGGGGTTGATGTGGCGTGTCTGTCTGTTTCTAACTGTGTGTCTGTTTGGCTACTGAGTTTCTGGCAAATGCACTGTGTGAAGTCTTTTTGTGTTCCCGATGGGTGCTCGGACGCGACACACACACTTGTTTAACAAAGAGTAACCTTCTGCTACGGATTGTATTCCTTATTTAAACCTGTCTACAGTGTAACTTGATTCATGAGTGAGATTGGCTGCCTTCAATATTTTCCTTTATTTGATTGGTATGCCGATAGAAGTGTGTGAGGGGAGGGGTTGAGGAGAGAAATGCCACCCCCCACCACTTCTATCCTGTCCATCATGACATCTGATGGACGTAAACAAGCAGGGAAGACTTGCATATCCGAAACTTTTTGTCTGCGTGTGAGATACAATCGCGTGTCCGTCTGGGCTATTCCGGATTGCTATAAAAACCACAACCACCTGTTATTGTACTGGATGATCCCTATACATCTACAGAAGTGCGTTCAAAAAAGAGGGTCCTTTTTTATATTTGTAGTTCCTGCCTTTTAAGACTAATCACGTTGTGTTTTGTTATGTAACCTAAAAAAAAGTACACTTTATTGAGCAAGTGTGACTCACTCAAGGATATTATTGCTTGGCATTGCTTAACTGGGTTGAACCATTTTCTACCGAAATGTCTTATTTGCTAAGAATGGAGATAACAAGCCCACTCTGCCTGATAACATGAAGTTATTGTATCACTAAGATCAAATGAGCCACAGGGGTGCATCTGATAAGCAACAGTGACAAAGTATAGGTTAGTTAATTTTCTTCCTGCTTCATTGAAACAGGTAGACGTCCAACCAAACCAAACCATAGATCGAGATATCTATAATATGGATTAACAGCAACACTTTAATTGTAAAAAAATATTAACAACTTAGTTTGCTCTTTTGATAGGATAAGATGAGATCATATTTGACCCAACAATGTGAAAACAGAAAAAGACCAAAAGATAACATAACAGCTGTAGACATACTATATATACACATATTGTGACAAGTAGCTGATTGTTAGAATACATAATTCAGCCCAGCAGCTGAACTAATCAGGAGCAGACCAGAAGAAGACTTCCAGTAACAGCTTCAGGGTGGTGCAGGAATTCCTGCTTTGGGTGTCCTTTTTTCTTTTTTAAATGTCTCTGCCACACCCACACCGCCCCAGCACACTCTCTCCTCCCTGCCCCCCCCCAATGAAGGCCCACCTGTCATCACAGCCTGGGCCTTTCCCCTGATCCCATCTACCTTATCCTTATCTATCTTTCCCAAAAAATGCCTTCCAGCCCCTCAGGACCCACTTTCCCCATCCTGTTGGTTTTGGGGCACTTAGTTACCCTAATTGTATTCTGGCGCTTGAGAAAACCAAAGAGGCAAGGTAAGAGCAGTTGCAGGATATTAAAACAAGGTTGTATTTTGAAGGTTTAAAATGTGATGAGTGACATCAATTTTTCAAAGTAGCTCGATGCTAGAGGAGTGTTTGATTTATTTCTTCCTCGTTGAATGTTAAGTTTACCTTCAAATACTATGTTAGCAATGTTAGGTTTAGGGTATATTTTTGCACATGTATCATTTTGATTATGTCCTATTAGGTTTGGTGAGTTGGTTGGTTGGTTGGTTGGCCTGACTTCAAGAAACTTGGTTGAAAGGTGGAAAGAACCCATTACATTTGTAAGCATAATCAATCCCACGGCTAATTACCTTTAGCCCAATGTTTTTTTTTATAATAATTGATCCTTTGACCTATAAAGGTAATATCTCTAACTCCACAAGGTCTCACACATCTTCATATATTGCATGTTTACCCTGCACGTTCATGTGCAACCTAAAGACCTGTCAGCCGTTTCCCATTCTGACCTGTTGAAGGTGCCACCAGTCCTTTACGTGCAATTTTTTGTCTGTCCTTACTTGCAAAGAGACTGGCCCTCATTACGCTCTGCCAGCATTGGAGGAGTGACATTAGATTGACAGTCTGACATGTCACAGTACATTGATAAAAAACAGTCGTGGTTAAAATTAGCAGAACTCAGGTCACTTACTCTGTAACAATGCCGGACTAGGTCCCTCCCAAACCTGTCTTGTCAAGTTTGGCTATATATCAAAACAGATTGGTGTTTGTGTGTGTGTTTTTTCTGGCTTAAGGCCATGGAACTGACATTCTATCAAAAGACATGAATCAATGTGTCTGTTCAACAGCACTTTGATGACTTTATCTTGGTTTAACCATGGAGAAATAAAAGGTAGATAAACGATAAATTGTTTAGGGACATTTGACAGTCTGTCCGGGAAATGTTCAGGCAATCATATGATCTGGGCTGATTTAGGATTGGAAGCTTTGCATTTTGAAATGGCGTTCTGATCAATTTGTCCTTAAATGTCAATATTAAAACCCTTTGATATGACCAATGATATATCACCATTAGCTCATTTGATTATTTACTGTTGTTTACATGACCCTGACATTATGTTCTATCTGCAAATGTTGTATCCTCCTGAGTACTGAAGGTTTAAATGCAGCTGCCGTCTCTGGTGATCCATGTTTTTTAGATAAGGCTTGTCATCGGGCTTTATGTTCTTAGCTGTCCCCTTTTTCATTGGCATCCATTATGCTAGATAAAAAAACTCTGTCCTCTAGTTAGCTCCTCAGCTTAGCTAGCTGTTACCACCCTAGTGTTGCTTCAGTTTCTCGTCAGATGCCCGCCACACTGTGCTTTGCGTGCAAAAGGTGGGAACGCGGATCTCTGACCATGTTGGAATGAGGTCAGCTGGCAGGTCACAAGGAAGGGGGCATGGCTGACGTTGACTGTAAATACTGTGTCAACCGCAAGGTACAACACTTAGCATTCACTTGCTGAACTTTGACCCTTCCTATATGTTTGTTTTCCTATCCTCAGACTGCGCCAGTGGGACATACCAAAGCAGATCTCACACTTGCTACAATTGTAGTGTTGCAGCGACATCCTATCCGCCTTAACTTCTTAAGGAAAGGATGCCCTAGGACTGTTCCCAAGCTACTGTATTAATGGGACGGTACATTGATTTGCATAATTTATCATAACCGGTATTCTCAGCATAACAAGTTTGAACAGTAGGCTATTTGATCACATCCGCCAAGGACGTTTTGTTGGTTGAATTGTCGGTTGGTTAGTTTGGTTTTCATTAGAATCACTAAAAACAATTTTCCCGGATTCCATGGAACTTGGTGAACATGTATGGACCAAGTAACAGTCCATCAATATTTTGAGAAGAACCGAATCAGGGGGTGGATACTAGCATACTACTTTAAAATTGTAATCACATTATTTTACATTCCGATTCTACCACCTAATGCTTTTATCCAAAGCAATTTAGAATAAGTCCATTCAACTATGAGGATACAAAGCCCTGTAAGTATATTATCACTCAGGGAGACAACTTTTCTACTGTAAGTTGTGAGAAGTTCTTTTTTTTTTCTTGAGGGGCATCCTGGGTCGCACTCGTGAGGGAGTAGCAAGCTGGTGCACATGCTTGAGTGTATGGTTCAACCATGTCCTGGGTGTAGGAAAGGCCTGATACATTACCAGCATGGCAGGACACTACCAGTATCTTCCAAATGTTCCTGTAGTTTAAAGTAGGCTCACATTTATTTTCTCTATACGGGAGCTAAGGTTTGAAAAGGTGTCAACTCCTTTTTTAGAATGATTTCACAAGTCCCATTTAATCACACACATTGCCAAACAAACTATTTTATAGATGAATGTAAGTGGCACACTGAGCTGTGTGGGCTGTGGTGGTGGAGCTCTGCCACTGCTGTTGGCCTGGATTGTGGAAAAGCAGGCATTTTTCCTGGAAACAGTCATAACTCCTCTGGAGCAATTGAGCAACACTATCAAATATGTGTGTGTGTGTGTGTGCATTTTTTTCCAGGACTCGATCGCCTACACCACTGTGACTGCCGCTGGAGAACGAGTGGGCATGAGTCATAACATAAACAGGGACCTTATGTCTCAGGGGTTTGAAGATACCCAAAGGGGCTGTGGATACACTTCGTATGTCCTAAGGGAGTAGTTAACAGACCCTGATGAGACAAAAAGACAAATGGAGCACATACGGGACGTTCATTTAGAGCTTTATTTATGAGCTGCATTGGGACTAGAGAAACATAACTGTTCCTTTGCTGGTTCTTTATTTATACCCCTTGTGACCTCAATCAGGGATTTCCCAGCTCTCCTTGACTCATTTAGTATACCATGACATCAGCAGTTTACCTAAAGAGCTGATGCTGATGTATTTTGGTGTTACTTTATGAAGGGGGTCCCTCTTTGCAGTTATAGTAATAATTCATGTACTACAGAAAACATCAGTTCTAAGTCAAATAAACGAAGTTTGATTGCAGTTATGTTTAAAGTGTCCTGAGTCATTTTTCATGACTCAGTATTTCTTCAGGCCCTGCCTCAGTACAGTTTTCCTTTAGGAACAATGTGTTACTTCTGTTCAGTTATTGCTGGCACGGATTTCTGACTTCAATACAGTTTTGGTACAAACATTTCCAAACATTTATCTAAAATTAAAGCAATAGTTTGAATTTTAGGGAAATGTACTGATTCACTTTCTTGCTAAGAGGGAGATAGTAAAAGATTAATACCACTCTCATATCTGTCAGTTCAACATGAAGCTACAGCCGGTTAGCTTAGGTTAGCATACAGACTGGAACAAAGGTGAAACAGCTAGCCTCACACTGTCCAAAGAAAACAAAAACTTGGCCAGCATTTTTTGTGCCTGGCTAAATAATGTACCTGCACATGTTCCTCTGGACAATGCAGAATGGATTATACAAATACGATAAATGTAAAAATGTTTGGCTTTAGAAATTATGTTTTGGTTAACTTGGGAGTCAAGGGCTAGCTGTTATGCCCTGTCTTTATGTTAAGCTAAGCTAACAGGTTGCTGGCAGTAGATTCCTATTGACCGGACAGAGAGGAGAGTCTTATCACTCTTCTTATCTGGCTCTCCCAAATAAATTAAAGACTTGATTTCCTTAAATGTCAATGTAGTAATTTACTACTCCCTTTAATTGTACATCTTACATGAGGTGAAGTGCTTCCTTATGTGTCTAGTGTGACTAAGATAACACTTAAAACAACTGAATAAGGTTGACTCAATAATATTAAAACGGACAGACATTTGAGACAGCACTTCAGTTTTACCTGATTCTTTTCAGGCAGCTTTTCTTTTTTGTTTGCTATCAACATAGTGAATTTCTCAAATGTAATGTTTTAATTGCAGCTATATCCATTTTAAGCTAATAGGGTAGCAATTACATTTAATTTCAGGCTCAATTGGTGCAGTCTTAAAATAATCGTTGAAGCAATTCATCCAAAAATGCTGTTCAGTGAGTGATGGTGGTCATTGCAACATGTAAAAAGATCAGAGGGCATCCGGTACAGTCCTATGTCAGAGGTCAGTGTCCTGTAATGAGAGAACACAGCATATTGAGGTCACTTTCTCTTTCAAAAGCGACCTAGGAAGATCTCAGCTGTGCCCTGTCGTAAATTGTCACATGCTCAAGTTGACTTGAGAAGACTGCTCCTTTGACCACACATCCGATCATTACTTGATCTTAGAAGTCAGGGTTTATAGATTTTTGGTTTTATTGGACTTTCTTTTTACAATAAATGTACAAACAGGAAGAGGATATAGGCAAACATGATGTGAAGATAAGGTTGAATTGTCGATTATCTTTGGTTTTGCCCATCAAAGAGTAGTGCTGCATGGCCACCAGTACAGCTCTCATTTTTCAGAAAGTGCTTCCTGTTTCCTTTTTAACTTCCCTCACACCAGCTGGAGTGGTATGTTTGGATCACAGGGGGCTACTGGGTGGTCTTGCTCACAATTGCAGGATTATGGGGTCATGAGCGAGGGAATTATCTTTAAGAGATGGGCTCATATGGAGAAAGAAGCAGATATTTAGATTATAAAGGTTTATCTTGATATCTGTACAGTAAGATGTTGTGCAGGTGAGTGCAGGGACCTGATGTAGTAGTGTATGGACTGGGTGGGGGCCAATGGGGGTCAGTTTGTTGAGGAGACCACATGGTTGTTACTACCAGAGCCCTGAACTTGGCAGTTTTTTGTGAATATACTTTGTCTTATTCTAGTATTTCAGTAAACAAATTATTAAAGAAAATGGGTTAAGAAAAGCAGTGACACAGAAGACTGAAGACAATGCAGATGTTGTGGTTGGGTCCTAAGTCATAATGTAATAGAGAACAAATGCAAAAAGAATGTGCCTCAAGCTGTGAAAACACAATTCCATATTAACATCAGAGGAAAGTGAAGATAAATCTCACAGAATGCATCCATCACAACCATGAGTTAACACTTTGGTACCCTTGAGTTATGATGGGGGAGGTGACATACTATCTGAACAGTCAAGCTCTGAGGAGTGGTAACATGTCTAGAGATAATACAAAGTGTGAGTATTTTCTAAGGAATTCATTCCTTTAGATAAGCTACAAGTTGCAGTAAAGGTGTCATACACAATGCTTAGAACATGTTATAGTTCCAGGCTCAAACCTCATGTTTTTGTCTTGTTGTAAATGAACAACAAAAATATATACAGGGGTCTTTATGGGCAGCATTATCTTTATGAACTAGTAGCAGGATATAAACACTGATGGTGACCAGTTTTATCTCAGAAATGTTAGGATGGGGATAATATAGGATACATATTAAACAATCTATATGTCAGAATTCTATAATGTTTACTTACAGACTGATATCAGTGTGTTAAAAATAACTTTCTTAAGTTATGATAGTATCAATGGAATAGCAGTGGGGTAATGTAAGCAATAACTTTGCTTTGTACATCATTTTAGCATATTAGTAGTCCAGATTCTGAAATGTGTTTTCTGCATTCTATACCTTTAGGTACATTTTACTGAATATCCTGACTACCTTATATTTAGTTTCAATGTATGAGTTTTATTTTTGAACAAAGTATTTTTTACAGTGTTGTATGTGTTGATTGTGCTGTTGGTTAATTTGTGGAGGAAAGCTTTCTATTGACCAGGGTGTTATACGTGTGTCATTGCAAAGTTCCCATTAGGTCCCATTACAAATGGACGTTTATTTAGATTACTATAGTATATATTGGGAGAAAACAATGTATTTGTCCGTCAAAATTATTAAGTATTTGTTCATAGTTTATTGCTCTATAGTTGCAGCAGTAATGTAACATGAAACAAGTTTGGGAGTGGTTATGATCTGACTCCATCTAGTGGTGAAAACCTTGTATTCCTTTCTGATATTGGTACAGTGATCTGTTGGCTGGACGACGGAGTTTTCCTTTCCACTTGAAATCACTCAGTTATGGGGAGACTCATCTGTCTGTGGGTCTAAAAAAACAGCCATGAGTAAGAGTCAGTCACAGCTACCACCGCACATGCTTTTGTATGTTTTTAGATCTGTTGTCATGGAAACATCCCTCAATTTCCTCTTTTTCCACATTTAGATGGTTACTTGGAATTACCACATGACAAAACATTGAATTAATAGAAGATAAAAGAAAAGAGGAACCTACAATATCAGTTAATCATAAGGTTTTACATTCGTAATAGTTTGTTCTAAGAGTTTGAGACAATTCCATCTTTTTGAAGCAGCACAATGTTCACTGTTGTTAGTGACACAGATTATTTCTCTTCTTAATTCAGTGACAACATTTATTGACATCTTCTAAAGAGAAAATATAAATGTTGCTTTAACTTATCATCGATTTATTGATTCATTTTGTTTAGTGTGGAGCTAAAACACTTAAGTTAACACTTAAGTTAACTGTATTGACAACTAAATTGTTAATAGTTTGATCATGATCATCAGCATGGATATTACATGTTTTGAGTCTGTAGTATTTTTTTACTATGGAGTGAAGCAGGCAAAACAACATGGTGGTCAAAATAATTTGACAAACCACCATCATAGAGCTGCTCGATTATGGCAACAATCATGATCTCGATTATTTGGGTCAATAATTGTAATTGCGATTATTAAATGTGATTATTCATTGACTTTGAAAACATCAATTCATTGGAGAAAAAACATTTGAACAGTATGTTTTTAACAGTTGATTAGCCTCAACTTTAAGTATAGTTCAACTGAAAAACCAAACTTTTTTTTTAATTTAAAAACCAAAAAAAAAGAAAAGTAATAATAGTAATACAAAAATAATCGTTTTATTTCGATTCCGTTGTTTTCGTAATCATTGCAAGCCATAATCGTAAACGCGATTTAAAATACGATGAATTGAGCAGCCCTGCACCATCATGGCAATTTGATTTATTTGATCATCTCTGAAAACACACAGTATGGTCTTAAAACCTCCATTTGCCTACTTACACTTTATTCAGGCAGTCCACTTTGTAAACTGCTAAGATGTTGTTACATCCTCTGCCCTTATTAAAATAAAACAGTTTACTCTTTTAAATGACTCACTCTTAAATTTACCTTTGGGCATATTAAAGTTACATTGACTGTAATCTCTGTTCTAAGCCAAGTGACCTGCAGAGGGAGCTACATGCCATTTACATGTTATCCTCTGTGCCATTAAAACTACATCAGCTATTTCCCCGTTGCCCTGTTGCATTCGAATCCACCACTTTAAACATTAGCGACAAACTTTATACCAGATGTGCTTTCCGCGGACCTTTCTGAAGCTCAGAGCGCAGCTATTTTTAAATCTCAGCTGCCGCGGATCTAATCCTGAGGCCTGTTGAGTCTGGGTGAAACTGGGTCTGCAGCTTCATCATTGGATCTAATTCTGACAACATTATCTGATGTCTGCCGACAGGCTGGAGATCATTTTTGATTAAAACTGGACGATGCATCATGGCACAGATATGACTCACTCATGGCTTTGAGGAGATTGAATGTTTAGGGACTTTTGTGTCAGCACGATAATCTACATTATTTATCCAAATGACAACATCTTAGAATTATAAATATGTCAAATATGAATGAACAAACTTTTTTTTCTTTTCCCTCTAAAGAAGATTAATTTATCTGGTTTATTTAACACGGCTAATTTAACACATTTATATTTAATAACATTGCCTCAGTGCATAGCTTTGCTTGACTGAAAAACAGGCTGCCTTTCATGGTTTAATTTCAGGAAGTCAATTAGCTTCCTAATCATCAATCATTGATGTCAAGTTATTTAAAAATACTAGGATACAAGTATACTTTATTTGGTCCAAAAACATAACGTCTGATAATGGTAAATGTACATTATAATGCATATTTCTGAAAACAAAGCTATGGCGGATAAATTATTGACAGTTTGGTGACAATTGCATAACAGACACTAAGATTGAGGAAGACAAGCATTGCAATTTGCATTAAAAAAAACAGTTTTTTTTAATGTACTATACTAGAAAATAATGAACATCTGAATTGTCAGAGCTGTTTTATGAGCAGGGTTTTAACAAAAGTGAGATTTTGAATTGGTCAAATGTATGGAATAATGAATCATCCATCTTTTCTCTCTCCAACTTAACCTTTCTTATCCTCTAAACTAAGGGTAATACACTTGTTTTTATTATTATCAGCCATAAGCAGCAGATACCTATCAGTTATTTCTAGGCTCTAACCTCATTGTTGGTCTTTTTATAAATGAGTAGCTAACAAATATATGACATGGTCATAATGGGCAGCATTATCTTTATGCACAACTTTAAACGCAGGATGTAAACACTGATAGGGTGACGTTTTATCTAAGAAATGTTCAAAACATCTACATTGCAGACTTCTCCAATTTTACTTTAGAGAGTGATAGGACGTCAGTAGTAACTACTTTCTGAAGTTATGATGGTATCAATGGTACAGTAGTGGTGGGATTCAACAAAGTACCTAATGAAGTGCTATGTTGAGGTACTTTCTGCTTACACTGTTCTACTTTTCAGAGAAAAATATTGTTATTTTTAATATGAAGAGGTTATAAAATACAATGTTGCGTTATACATAGAACCATTCAACATCATATAATCATGCATGTCCAATCAAATTCATTCAATGTGTTTCCTATCGATTATACCAATTCGGCGTGAAAAATATTAAGATGCACCTCCTATTTTTTTTTAAGATTGGTGACTGACATGCCACAGTGTTTGAGTCATATACTGAGAACATAATAGTACTTTTGATCTTCTTCAGAAGGACCAGTCAAGGATCTCTCCCTACATGTTGTAAGGCTGTGTTTTTATTTGCTTGGCTGGCTTTGTATGCTAAGCAGAAATCTGATCCACCATAAGCCGTGATTTAGGTGGCAGCTATCTGGGCTTGCCTCCTCCTCCTCCTCCTCCCCCTCCTCCTCCACCTCCTCCTCCTCCTGCTCCTCCTCCTCCTCCTCCTCCACATTCCTTTCCCCTGTGGGGTGTGGCGGCTCCTGCAGTGAAATGCTCCCACTTTCACCTGAAGTAAATATGAAAGACTAAGGGGTTTAAGAAAGGGTAGACAAATGAAGAAGATGGGTAGAGCAAATACTCTTTATTATCCTCTACAATGGGAGGTGTTGTCCATCTCTGTGCAAACTCTTGCAATTGCTCTTCATTTCAGCACTTTCAAAAACCATAATGACATATTCTCAGAGTTCTTTTATCCTGTAATCTGTTTCCTTTGTGTGGGAATAGACTCCCACTAGATGCATGTGGTTCAAGCTGTTTGTAGGTATTAGAGGCATACTGTTGCACAACTCGGTGTGCTTTGTTCAGCTGTGGTTTGATTTAAACACATTGATGCCAAAGGATAAAGTTAAAGAGTTAAAGCTGATTGATTTTAGATTTGTTTTAGCCAGATCCCTATTATTTTTGAAAGTTATATTATTTGTTTTAAGATGTTCTCTTACTGTACATTTACTACAATAATGGTAATAAACAAGTTGGTGGAAATCATGTCATTAAAAAAAATGTATGATTAAAAACACACATTTCATATATCAGATTATTTTTAGACACTACTATGAATACTCTGTTTGAAAAAAATGAGAAGCAAAAGTTATATTGGGAATGTGGTTTTTGAGCCACAGGTGCTGGTGTTGGAAGGAACCAACCCATTATGGTCAGATTTGTTTATGGAAATGATACCGAACCATTCTCACAATGATGCAGTGTTTGTTTGGTGACAAGATTAAAATGTCTACACCTGATTCTGACTGTGTTAGGTTGGGTTTATGGACAGCAGGGCTTGAGTTGAATGCTTACATCAGCAACATATCATGCTCACAAACACATTGCTAACACATGGTTTGCTCTGTCTACCATGCATCTTAGTGTTTTAATAAAGTGTGTAAGCATCTACTAGTAAACACACAACATACAGCTGACACTAATGGAAGTGTCCTTAGTTTTGCAGGTATTAGAAACGCAACTCCATTGCAACATCTTGGTAGCCTAAACCCTCTCTGTTTAGGGTTTTGTTTGTGTGGCAAAACTCAAGGGTTCAAAACCATAGTCCACAAACAAATGGGTGAATTGAATTCTGTGTCAAACCAACGTATCAGACTGATAGAAGAGCGTTACCTGATCATGGTAGTACTGTAGAAGAAAAAGTCTGAAGACTTGGTAGACTCTTGGATTGATCTAGCAACCAACTAACATTGCTATAAGTATGAACAGACAAACCAATATGTCTATAGAGTGGGGGATATGGACAATAAGGCTCCATAAAACAATGCTACAAGTTCCCAAATCCAACCTTCATCTGAACAATCCTATTGAGCAGTAATATACAAGTATGTTGAATCAGCAAATGCAGTCCATTGTATCAGTCAAAATGTCCTCAAAGTATTGCAAGATCAACAAACCCAATTTCCCTGTCACTTCCATCATGAAATATCCTCAATGCTTCAACTTGTAATTAAGAAGAAAAATGAAAAAAAACGTTCTACTCTTACTTTCACTAAGCGCTTTCTCCGCACATAAAAAGCCCCATCTGGTTTCGATGAAGCCAGATGAGGAGGCAGTGTAATAAGCATGTTGAGACCTTAATGATATGTCTCCTTTTGGGTGGAAAGATCTCTTGACTAAGATGTTCCACATTTCTGCATCCGTCCAACTTGGGTCCCCTTCTAGTGTTTCCCATGATGTTTAGAAATCCAGCTCTGGTAGGTGTCAGAACATGTTCACCCAAACGTCACTGAGTTCTCAGTTACTGTGTACTGTTGCTTCCACATCTCAGGTAACCTGGAAAACCATTGGTATTCTGTTTGATTCAATTACATGATACCCTAATTTACACTGTCCTCAATGAAAAACGTGTTAGAGAATCCCTTTAGACTGTTGCCGTTCTCATTCTGCAAATCCTGATATGCTACAATTATTTGGATCAAATTGCCCCACGTATAAATTCAGGATGTGGGGATAAATGAATGCTTTTTTATTCGTGACAATATTTTTTGTATTTGCTTTGACTCCTTTCCTTCCTCCGAATTAATTGCCTACCCACATACCACTCCTTCATTCCTTAGCTTGCCTAGACATTTAATGGAGCTATAAAGGTGTGTCTTCAAAATGTGCTAACGTGGCTTGATATGAGTCAACACTCTCATACACCCACAGGGACACATTAAGTGCCTTCATGTTCATACAGGTCAAGTTCAACACCCAGCCACTGCAAGCAGAAATTGTTTTGGATGCCTGATGAAATGATATCAGTATTTGGTAGGGGTATAACACACCTTGCCCTAAAGCCTAGCTGTCAACATGTACTGTATAAGTCATATAGGGGAACATTATGGAAAGACTTAGCGTAAAGGCCCCAAACTCTTGCAAAACTTTGTAGACGAATAACTTTTAAAATAAGTGCCTCATTAGCAATGAAAATGTTACAGCCAAGCTTTTGGTGGCTAATTTTAGCTCACTTAAGCTCACTTTATCCATACATTGCTGTTTTAATCTAAATCAATGAGCCATTTTACATACTGTTTTACCTGTGCTTGTCTTGCGCTACATGTTTTAACTTGTTGCTGCAGGTATGCAGTCTATCGAAAGATACTTGGGGTTACTTTAACAGAAATTTGGCTGATCAAACTGCCAAAATACCTTCTTGTCATTTGAATTTAAAGGGCCCATGTCATGCTTTTCCGGTTACTAACCATCCCCTTGTGTGTTATGAAATGGTCTGCAGAGTCACAAACCCTCAAAGTACACCCTGTAGCGAGTAAAACTCTAACACAGAAAAGACGTGTCTATGCTGCCCCAGAACGCCTCATTGGAGATTTTCTTTTTCCATTTTTTTCTTCCGGGAACCAAGTGACGTAACGACGATCCAAATGGACCAATCCGCGGAGCTCCTCACACACACACTCACTCAGCCAGCCTTATTTTTCTCAGCTGCAGCTCGGTGGATTTCTCAGCCTGGACTCAGCCTGAGACAGCGGGACACGGTGAGGCCTCGCCGTGTCCCGCCGTCTCCCGCAGACCCCATGCAGCAACCAGGAAACAACACTAAGCCAGCTCACACTGTCCGCTCCAGCAGCGAGCCCCGCAACGTCCCGCCAACACGGCACCCAGACCCCACGCAGCATTCTCATCTGTTTGTCATTACTGGTTTCATTTTCTAGTTGCTAACGCCATTGTAACACATAATCACTGATGTTCCGCTGTAACGGTGGTGGACTCATCAGAACAGAGTGGGCGAGCTGACCAATCAGAGCACACCGTTACAGCGGAACATCAGTGATTATGTGTTACAATGGCGTTAGCAACTANGGCCGCAGTGTTAACCATCACGTGAAGTTTGGTGGCGTTCTGAATATGTCAGTTGGCGATATGACATCATCGTTTTCATAGCATCGAGCAAACACGAACTTTGGCGCCAAATCACGTCTACGCCGTGCGAAAGAAAAAAAGTTCCGTGATAACTTTTTGTCGCCTATGTCTCGAGACGCTAGCCGACGAATTTGGAGTCGTACAGATTAAGTCCCTAGGAGGAGATAGTTAAAGTGCGGAGCACGCCAAATAAAAAATGGCAGACTCCCTGTACGTTATTTCATACGCCTCCTAGAGGCTTTTTTGTTCGTCTCCGCACCCTATATATGCGTAGCGAGTTTCGTTCGTCTACGTGAAAGTTAAAGTGGGGGGAGTTTACGTTAAAAACGGGAGTGGTCGTTGCCTACGCAATTTTTGACGCAAAGTTCCGGAACCAATTACACATCGCAATTTTCACCACTTCTGACGTGAGTGCAAAATTTGGTGAGTTTTCACATATGTTGCGGGGTTCAAAAGTGCGCGCAAAGTGTTCAAATAATAATCATAACAAATAATCGGTCCGATATCAATAATGTGCTTTGCGAGCGACTGAATTGATCGCGAGTTGCAGTCGCGCGGAGTTGGGCTCGTGCGGCCTATCAGCCGTCATCATTTCCTTTTCTGTACTTTTGCTGGTCGTTTTCCCTGTTTTGGGTGTGTTTCGCAGGTTTATCGGTCGTGCATAGGGTCTTCGCCGACCTCTGGTCTCAGACCCTAATTAACAATCAAGTGGACAAATCAGAAGCGTTGTCAAAGTGGGATGTTGTTGCTTATAGAGGGAAATAATGCCCATAAAGGAATAAAAGACATCCTTAAGCAGTTAAATATTAAATAATCATAGCCTTGTCTCTGTGTGGAAAACTTGGACATTATTTGTTAAAGATACACTTGCACTTTGTTCTTTGATGAAGTGTTTGTTCCACAAAGAGTCTCTGTCAGTCGGTCCTTCACACTGACCTGGTCTCCTTGGTGAGCCACCACAGTGCCGGCTTTGACTTGCCGAAGATTAACTCTCCCCTCCAAAAGATGGGGGTCCTGATCAAAAACAAACAAAAAAACAGGGATATGTCTTCTTAGAAACAGTAACATTTTTATCAGTCTTTCACTTTTGCTTTTACATTTCCATTTTTGAAACAATTGTGGATTTTGTGTGCTGAATAATCTTACAGTGAATAAAGTCTGTCCCCTACCTGTAGTTGGATGAAATGTAGCAGATCCTTTTTGGCAGCTTGGAAAATGGCGTTAACTTTGTTGTGCTGGACATTTTCTGCTCCAGCTTCACTGTAGTGGTAAACAGCTGATGGAGTGTGCTGCAAGGTCACACTCTTCTTGAGTATCGACTGAGGAGACAGAAGAGTGTATTTGTGACATTAGCAAGAAACTAAACCATAAACTAAACACATATTCTAAGTTAGAATGACCTTGTACAGTTTTTGCCTATGTAGTGTTGTAAAATGGGCCATTAAAGAGACTGCCTAACATTGTAGTGCCTAAACGAAGTACGGTATAATGTAATGTAACGTAACAAGATGCGATGCGGGACTTGCACATGCTAGATATCGATTCCGACTCACAGCAAACTAAACCAAACAAAACAGAACAAAGGTAAAATAAACTAAACTGAATGTAGCTAAACATAACTAGACTAAACTGAACTAAACTATCTAGGTATAACAAAACTGAACTAAATCGAACTAATCATAACTAGACTAACTACTTAGCTAGACAAGCAGAACTAAACTTTACTCATCTCACGAAACTGAACACAAGCAAACAAAATGTAAAGGTCCCATGTCATGGCCATTTCTACTGATCATAATTCCATTGGTGAGGTCTACTAGGACAGATTTATACCGTGCAATTTTCCAAAATCGCATTGGTTTCTCATACAGCATCTCTGTAAACAAGTATGTGTATTCACTCTCTGTCCTAAACGGCTTGTTGGAGCTCCTGCCCCCACCTCCCTGTGAGCCCAGTGTGCTTTGATTGGTCAGCTCGCCCACTCTGTTCTGATGAGTCCGTTAGCAACCAGAATGACAAACATTTGGACCAATTGGTCCATTTGGATCATCGTTAAATCACTTGGTTCCCGGAAGAAAAAAATGGAAAAAGAAAATCTCCAATGAGGCGCTCTGGGGCAGCATAGACACGTCTTTTCTGTGTTAGAGTTTTACTCGCTATAGGGTGTACTTTGAGGGTTTGTGACT